>NW_026283654.1:0-33725 GCF_023373465.1 Oncorhynchus keta
TGACAATACAGAGGCGGATGCAAGATGCAAGCAACGATGGTTTAATGACTACAGTTTACAACAGCAACAGGACAGACAGACTGTACTCAGATGGAATCCGACCCAGGGACTAGGGCGCATCTTCCAATGATAGCGTGCTGAGAAATCCAGGGAGTGTCCGGATGGGTAGGAAGGAGCACAGCAGATAATCCACACAAGGGCGGCGAGAGAAGAGCACAGACACACGACACAACCTCAGGGAAGTAACAACGATCTGACAACAAGAAACACTGGTTACAGAACATATAAAAGGGAAGATAAGTGGTTCCAGCTGGAGCAGACAATCAGGCCGAGATTGGGAACCACGCCCACACAAACACGGGAGAGAGAGAGAGAGAGAGAGAGAGAGAGAGAGAGAGAGGCAGTGGATTCATGAACCGTGACAATACCCCCCCCTAGGAACGCCTCTTGGCGTTCCCAGGCGAATTTACCTGTCGATTGAAATCATCGATAAGGAGTGATCCAGAATGTCCCTAGCAGGTACCCAACTTCTCTCCTCCGGGCCGTAACCCTCCCAGTCCACCAGGTACTGGAATCCGTCGTCCTCCTTCTAGAGTCCAAAATACAATTGACAGAAAAGGTGGGTTCCCATCAACAAGTCGTGGCGGCGGGGGAACCGGGACCGGCGGGTTAATGCGTGCCTGAAACACAGGTTTTATCTTAGACACATGAAAGGTAGGATGAATTCTCCTATACGCCGGAGGAAGCTTGAGCCGGACCGCCACCGGACTAATGATCCTGGTGACTCTGAACGGGCCGATAAATTTGGGGGCAAGTTTGTTCAAACGGATCGGAGTGGAATGTTCTTAGTAGAAAGCCACACTCTTTGGCCAACGACGTATACCGGAGGCTTCGACCGGTGGCGATCGGCCTTAGCCTTGGTGCGCGCCCCACCCGGAGAAGAGTCTCACGGGCTCTGCTCCATGCGTGACAGCACCTCTGGATGAAAGCGTGAGTGGAAGGAACAGTGACCTCGGACTCCGTACTGGGAAAGATAGGTGGCTGGTAACCTAAACTACACTCAAACGGAGAGAGACCCGTAGCTGCCACTGGCAACGAATTGTGAGCGTACTCAACCATAGAGAGTTGTTGACTCCAGGAAGAGGGATTCTTAGAAACCAAACATCGCAACACTCTCTCCAAATCTTGGTTGGCCTCTCCGTTTGACCGTTGCTCTGGGGATGAAACCCTGAAGACAGGCTGACACTCGCTCCCAGTAACCTACAAAACTCTTGCCAAAACTTGGACACAAATTGGGGCCCCCTGTCAGAAACTACGTCCATCGGCAGGCCATGTAAGCGAAAGACGTGATCCACGACAGCTACCGCTGTCTCCTTGGCAGATGGTAATTTAGGCAAGGGAATAAAATGAGCCGCCTTCGAGAACCGGTCCACCACGGTCAACACCACCGTCTTGCCCTGGGAGGCGGGAGGCCGGTAACAAAATCTAGCGCGATGTGGGACCAGGGTCTCGAAGGGACCGACAGCGGTTGGAGTAACCCATCTGGGGTCGATTAGAAGTCTTCCCAGTGGCACAAACCGAGCAAGCCAAGACAAAACTGTGAATGTCACGAGCCATCAGTGGCCACCAAAAGCGTTGCTTAACCAAAAGCTAGTGCGGCTGACTCCTGGATGACACGCTACGTTGGAGCAATGGCCCCACCGAATAACATCGGACCGACACCCCTCCGGCACAAACAACCGATTAGGCGGGCAACCGGGGAGGCGTTACCCTTCTAAGGCCGTTTTGACCCTCGATTCAACCTCCCATGTGAGTGTGGATACCACTAGGTCCCGGGTAGATGTACTCGGGAGTGGATGGGCGTTCGGAATGGTCAAAAATGCGAGAAAGGGAATCGGGTTTGACATTCTTGGAACCCGGGCGGTACGAGAGAGAAGTCAAAACGTCCGAAAAAGAGTGCCCACCGCGCCTGTCTGGAGTTGAGTCGCTTAGCGGTTCTGATATATTCCAAATTTTGTGATCGGTCCAAACTATAAAAGGTACCCCGAACCCTCTAACCAATGGCGCCACTCCTCCAGTGCTAACTTCACTGCCAACAACTCTCTGTTGCCATGTCGAAGGTGCGTTCCGCAGGTGATAACCGATGGGAAAGGAACGCACAAGGGTGCATCTTGTCGTCAGAAGAGGAACGTTGGGAAAGTACCGCACCTACCCCCACCTCTGAAGCGTCCACCTCTACTACGAACTGACGCGAGGGATGGGAGCTATGAGGATGGGAGCCGAAACAAAGCGGCTCTTGAGTTTGGCGAATGCAGCCTCGGCTGTATCGGACCACCTGAACGGCACTCTGGGGGAGGTTAAGGCGGTAAGAGGAGCGACTATCTGACTAAAGTTGCGAACGAAACGCCGGTAGAAATTGGCGAATCCCAGAAACCTCTGTAGGGCCTTACGGGAATCTGGGCTTGGCCAATCCACCACAGCCTTAACCTTGTCAGGATCCATGCGAATACCTTCAGTCGAGACGATGTAACCTAGGAATGGAACGGATTGTGCATGAAAATGCATTTCTCCGTCTTGACAAAAAGTCCATTCTCCAACAACCTCTGAAGCACTCGTCTGACGTGCTGAACGTGTTCCTGGAGAGAAGAAGAAAAAATCAGTATGTCATCCAGGTAAACATATATGAACTGATCAATCATATCTCTCAGCACGTCATTGACGAGTGCCTGGAAAACCGCTGGGGAGTTGGATAGCCCAAAAGGCATGACCAAATATTCGAAGTGCCCTCTGGGGGTGTTAAACGCGGTCTTCCATTCGTCCCCCCCCCTTATGCGAACCAAATGATATGCATTACGTAAATCCAACTTAGTGAACACGGATGCTCCCTGTAACCTTTCAAAGGCTGAGGACATCAACGGTAAGGGATAGGTATTCTTCACTGTGATGTTATTCAACCCACGGTAATCAACGCAAGGACGCAGAGATCCGTCCTTCTTTCCCACAAAGAAGAACCCCGCCCCGCTGAGAAGAGGAAGGACGAATGAATCCAGATGCCAGAGAATCAGAGATGTATCTCTCCATAGCCTCCCTCTCAGGAACAGAGAGTGAATATAACTTGCCTTTAGGCGGAGACTCACCTGGCAATAATTCTATTGCACAGTCATAGGGACGATGCGGAGGAAGAGAAGCAGCACGGGACTTACTGAACACCTCCTTCAGGTCGAGGTATTCAACGGGCACGTTAGACAAATCCACTGCCTCCTCTAGAAACACAGAATCAGACACAGACGAACAGGCAGACACTAAACAGGACTCAAGACACTTGTTACTCCACATGGATATAGAGTTATGACCCCAGTCAACTCTGGGGTTGTGTTGGGTGAGCCAAGGGTGGCCGAGAACTAATGGTGCAAGGGGTGAGTCCATGAGTAGAAATGATAGTGTCTCAGTGTGATTGCCAGAAGTGATGAGTGTGATAGGTTCAGTGGTGTGAGAAATGTTGGGGAGTTCTTGACCATTGAGAGCGTTGACGGATATCTTGTGCGTGAGTGAGGTGATAGGAATCTGGAGTTTGTGAGCGAGCTTGAAGTCCATGAAATTACCCTCTGCTCCTGAGTCCAGTAAGGCTTGGGTGTCGTGCGTGTGGGTGGCCCATCTTAGTCTTACCGGAGGAGAGTAGATGATGAGGTCTTCTCTGTGGTGACACCACTTGATAGTAGCCTCATGTTTACTACCGGGCCTGATCTTTTACCGGGCAGGAGTGGATAAAGTGGCCCGCACTACCACAGTAGAGACAGAGTCCTTGGGATCTCCGCCTCTCCCTCTCTTCCCGGGAGAGGCGAGCTCTCCCCAGCTGCATGGGTTCGTGAGCGGAGGCTGAACTGGCCGTGTTCCCCCCTCCGTGTGTCGTTATACGGTCTGTTAGGGCATGCTCGGCGGCCAATACGACTCAGACGAGCGTCGACCCTCAAGGCTAGTTCCACTAGTCCATTTAAACTCCTGGGAAGGTCCAGAACATAAATCTCCTTCTGGATCCGGTCCTCCAGCCCATGCAGGAACATGTCCCACTGCGCCTCCTCGTTCCACTGACACTCTGCGGCCAGAGTGCGGAATTGGATGGAGTATTCCGATACTGAACGGTCTCCTTGGCGAAGGTCAGCGAGTAGTCTGGCCGCCTCCCTACCCGCCACGGCCCGATCGAAGACCCTTCTCATCTCCTCGGAGAGTGTCTGGAAAGAGGTGCAGCATGGGTCCTGGATTCGCCCCACACCGCCGTTCCCCAAAGAGCCGCTTTGCCTGATAGCAGTGTGAGTATGAATGCTACCTTAGACTGTTCACGGTTGAAGGTCCGTGGCTGCAACGAGAAATGCATGGAACATCTCGTAAGAAAGGCTCTGCAATAGTCAGGATCACCTGAATAACCCTCTGGTGTCGGTAGCCGTGGCTCTAGCTGGGAATCCGGCTCTGGCGGGGCGGGTTGAACTGCCGGTGTAGGTGGCGCAGCGGAACCCCTCAGATGTTGTAATTGTTGGATCAGCTGGGATACCTGCGTCGCAAGGGCTTGTACTGCCCGATCTGTGCTGGAGATGTTCTCCTCTTGTTGATCCATTCTCGTGATACTGCGGGAAATGAATTCGGTCAGACTCGTTGAACTCGCTGCATCCATGGTATGGTCAGATCGTTCTGTGACAATACAGAGGCGGATGCAAGATGCAAGCAACGATGGTTTAATGACTACAGTTTACAACAGCAACAGGACAGACAGACTGTACTCAGATGGAATCCGACCCAGGGACTAGGGCGCATCTTCCAATGATAGCGTGCTGAGAAATCCAGGGGAGTGTGTCCGGATGGGTAGGAAGGAGCACAGCAGATAATCCACACAAGGGCGGCGAGAGAAGAGCACAGACACACGACACAACCTCAGGGAAGTAACAACGATCTGACAACAAGAAACACTGGTTACAGAACATATAAAGGGAAGATAAGTGGTTCCAGCTGGAGCAGACAATCAGGCCGAGATTGGGAACCACGCCCACACAAACACGAGAGAGAGAGAGAGAGAGAGAGAGAGAGAGAGAGAGAGAGAGAGAGAGACAGAGAGAGGAACAATTTCAAAGATTTTACTGAGTTACAGTTCATATAAGGAAATCAGTCAATTGAAATAAATGAATTAAGCCTTAATCTATGGATTTCACGTGACTGGGCAGGGGTGCAGCCATGGGTGGGCCTGGGGAGGGCATGGGCCCACCTACTTGAGAGCCAGGCCAGCTAATCAGAATGAGGCCTTTATTAGACAGAATTACTCCTCAGCATCCCCTCAGACAATCATGCAGGCGAAGAAGCCTGATGTGGAGGTCCTGGGCTGGCGTGGTTACACGTGGTCTGCGGTTGGACGTGCTGCCAAATTCACTAAAATTACATTGTAGTCAGCTTATGGTAGAGAAATCAACATTACATTCTCTGGCAACAGCTCTGGTGGACATTCCTGCATTTTACTGGTCAGAAAATGTGCTTTTCTTTCAAAAAGGAGGACATTTCTAAGTGACCCCAAACTTTTGAACGGTAGCGTATGTGAATGGTATGTATGGACAGTATGTGAATAGAAAAGGTGTGTATAGCAGTAGTTATATTGTCACGGTTCATGAATCCACTGCCTCTCTCTCTCTCTCTCTCTCTCTCTCTCTCTCTCTCTCTCTCTCTCTCTCTCTCTCTGCCTGTGGATCCAGACAGGCCCCTGGGAGGCTAGGAGAGTGGAGCTCCACACAATCCGCTCCATCATCTCCTGCTCTCCTTTCTGTGGCCCTGCGGCCCACATCATATGCTCTTTATTGGCTTGTGGGTACAGAGCCAAGCTGCTGCTCCTCCATACGCCACAACAATTCACAGAAGTCATCATTCTTACCAACCTTGTAAGCAGAAGGGGGGTTAAAACTAAACCCGTGCATATATTTCACATCTGTCCTCGTCAGGAGTAGGAGACGAGGGGAGTTCATGTGCATAACGCATTTTGAAAAACTGGAGGAGAAACAAACAAATGACAGGAAACAGTTGGTGACATTATTTTGTATGACAACGTGTGTTTGCTAAACAGATTGGGTAACTCAACGCAACGTGGAAAGAAGCTTCTGTCAAATAACAAATTATCCAGAGGCCAGGTTACAATCTGCTAAGCAGAAGGAGAACAAAGAGAAGAGATACCAGTGGGAGTAAAATCTTCTCGCTTAACTTATGGGGACCACTGACAATTTCACAAGTTTTTGCCTTACACTACCGCAATTTCTCCCTCTGTTTATACTCAAGTGTTATCTACCCTGAGGGCAGGAGTTGGGTGTCCGCTCACCTTTGTTGCCAGAGAAGCTCAGCTCGAGATCTATTGGAAGTCTCTGACTCATTGACATTTGTCAATCCATCTTAACAGAATGCTCACCTTTCAAAACAGAATAATTGCTGTCTATTGATAGGTTCTCATTTCAACTCATATACAATCAGTAGTGGTGCGTGGGGAAAATCACTGGGGAAGCCAAACCAGGGGGAAAAAGCCATATTACAACCTAGTATGTGTGGTTGTAATTGTGTTGTTTGCTCTATAACCTGTTAGTTCGTATGCCTAGCCATTGTGATATATAGGCCTAACACGGAACCCAAACCGGCTGCGCGTGTGCGCCATCGTGCGCTATCCTGCATAAATGTATTTTGTCCCCCTACACCAAACGCGATCACGACACGCAGGTTAAAATATCAAAACAAACTCTGAACCAATGACATTAATTTGGAGACAGGTCAAAAGCACTAAACATGTATGGCAATTTAGCTAGTTAGCGTGCACTTGCTAGCTAATTTGTTCTATTTAGATAGCTTGCTGTTGCTATCTAATTGTCTTGGGATATAAACATTGAGTTCTTATTGTATTCTTGAGAATTTAGGGAAATTATGAAACACAGAGACGAAAGATGCATTATTTATTTGTATTTTTATGTTTTTCTTGTAATTTTTGGGGGGGAAGCCTGACATCCATGAATACACGGTACTGTATGCAATCATTCTTATAAGGTATAGCAGTTTAACTAAAGTCTGGCGGGAAACAAGTGTTTATGCCTGTCAGATGAAGCCAAAGGGAAATAGATAAACGAATTCTGATGCAAAATATCCCTTTCAGCTGCAGCAGATGTTTGAGTCCCCTTGTACTTCACCGACTGCTTCGTATAAACGATCCAAGCCACACCAATAGTGTGAAAATGGCTCAGAGATAAATCATTTTCCATGAGATTGATGAGTTAGTTAAGAAATTAAGAATTCAAATAGGCTTCTTCTCTTAGAACAGGTCCGGTCTTTCATTAAAGAGCAGAAAATAAATAATTCAGTCAACATTCATTTTGGTTATTGACTATAGCAGTATCATCTATGTGAATGTATTGTCTATGTGAATGTAGCTGCCACTGTATTGAAGCCATTGGACTCAGTATATCATAGCGCATTCATTGCATGTTGTATCAGAAAGTAAGCTGACCCTCCTTATTGTCCCATAGATTAATGCATTGCACTATTTGTGTCTATAAAGCCCTCTTGCATTAACTTCTGCCATACCTTATTATTAACCTTCAAAAGTGTATGTGAATGTAGGGAATGTAGTGAATGTACCAGACCCGGACTTTACGGCTTTCAAGTTGAATGATCTCCAAAAGTCCTTAAAACTGGTGGAGTTGGTGCCTCCAGGGCAATACAGGCAGAGGGTAGAGGGCCTTTTTACTGAAGAATGTTTGTTTCTTATTATTGTGTTTTGCTTTTTGTGTTTTGTGTTTGCTTCTCATGTATTGTATAATAGATATGTATTTTTTTTATTGGTGTATACATACAGGGCTCATCTGTAAAAGAGACCATGGTCTCAGCATGATTCCCTGCTTAAATAAAGGTTCAATTAAGGGCAATGCTTTTCAAAAAATGTAAATACTTTAAAGTACTACATAAGTCGTTTCTTGGGGTATCAGTACTTTACTATTTATATTTTGACAACTTTTACTTTTACTTCACTACATTCCTAATGAAAATATTGTACTTTTACTTAATACATTTTCCTGGACAGGCAAAAGTACTCGATGCATTTTGAATGCTTAGCAGGACAGGAGAATGGTCAAATTCATGCACTTATCAAGAGAGCACGTCGTCATCCCTACTGCCTCTGGTGGACTCACTAAACACAAATGCATCTTTTGTAAATAATGTCTGAGTGTTTGAGTGTGCCCTGGCAATCCATACATTTAAAAACAAAGCTGTCTGCTTTTCACCTTCCTACATGTACATATTACCTCAATTACCTAACCTGTACCCCAGCACATTGACTCGGTACCCGTACTCCTTGTATATATTGTAGACTCATTATTATTATGATTTTTACTTTAGTTTATTTAGTAAATATTTTCATAACTCTATTGTTCTTATTTAACAGTAAGCATTTCACGGTACCTGTGTTATTTGGCGCATGCGACAAATACATTTTGATTTCAAATCAAATCCAACTTTATTTGTCACATGCGCCGAATACAACAAGTGTAGACCTTACCGTGAAATGCTTACTTACAAGCCCTTAATCAACAGTGCAGCTCAAGAAGAGATAAGAAAATATTTACCAAATAAACTAAAGTAAAACATAATAAGAGCGAGTAGCAGCAGTGTACAAAACAAAGGTGTGGGGGGGGGGGTGTAAATAGTCCGGTGGCCATTTGATCAATTGTTCAGGAGTCTTATGGATGGGGGTGGATGTTAAGGAGTCTTTTGGTCCTAGACTTGGCGCTCCGGTACCGCTTGCCGTGCGGTAGCAGAGAAAACAGTCCATGAAACTCTAGACCCACTCCACTACAGCCCCGTCGATGTTAATGGGGGCCTGTTCGGCCCGCCTTTTCCTGTAGTCCACGATCATCTCCTTTGTCTTGCTCACATTAAGGGAGAGGTTGTTGTCTTGGCACCACCTCCCTATAGGCTGTCTCATCGTTGCAGGTGATCAGGCCTACCACTGTTGTGTCGTCAGCAAACTTAATGATGGTGTTGGAGTCGTGTTTGGCCATGCAGTCCTGGGTTAACAGGGAGTACAGGAGGGGACTAAGTACAGACCCCTGAGGGGCCCCAGTGTTGAGGATCAGCGTGGCAGACGAGTTGTTGCCTATTCTTACCACCTGGGAGCGGCCCGTAAGGAAGTCCAGGATCCAGTTGCAGAGGGGAGTGTTTAGTCCCAGGGTCCTTAGCTTGATGATGAACTACGTGGGCACTATGGTGTTGAACACTGAGCTGTAGTCAATGAACAGCATTTTGTCCAGGTGGGAAAGGGCAGTGTGAAGTGCGATTGAGATTGCGTCATCTATGGATCTGTTGTGGCAGTATGGGAGTTGGAGTGGGTCTAGAATATCCGGGAGGATGATGTTGATGTGAGCCATGACTAGCCTTTCAAAGCACTTCATGGCTACCGACGTGAGTGCTATGGGGCAGTAATCATTTAGGCAGGTTACCTTCTTTTCCTTGGGCACAGGGACTAGGGTGGTCTGCTTGAAACATGTTGGTATTACAGACTCGGTTAGGGAGAGGTTGAAAATGTCAGTGAAGATACTTGCCAGTTGGTCCGCACATGCATTGAGTACACGTCCTGTTATTCCATCTGGCCCGCGGCT
Source organism: Oncorhynchus keta (assembly GCF_023373465.1). NCBI lineage: Eukaryota > Metazoa > Chordata > Actinopteri > Salmoniformes > Salmonidae > Oncorhynchus > Oncorhynchus keta. The sequence continues at coordinate 9,660 of NW_026283654.1, forward strand.
TTGTGAATATTGACCTGTTTAAAGCTCTTGCTCACATCGGCTACCAAAAGCATCACACAGCATCGCACAGTCATCCAGAACAGCTGGTACTCTCGTGCATGCTTCAGTGTTTCTTGTCTCGAAACGAGCATAAAAGGCATTTAGCTCGTCTGGTAGGCTCACTTCACTGGACAACTCGCGTCTGGGTTTTGTTTTGTAGTCCGTAATAGATTTCAAGCCCTGCCACATCCAACGAGCGTCAGAGCCGGTGTAGTAGGATTCAATCTTAATCCTGTAATGGCGCTTTGCTTGTTTGATGGTTTGTCTGAGGGCATTTCTTGTAAGCGTCCGGATTAGTGTCCCACTCCTTGAAAGTGTCAGCTCTAGCCTTTAGCTCGATGCGGATGTTGCCTGTAATCCATGGCTTCTGTTGGGATATGTACGTATCACTGTGGGGACGACCGATGACTGAGGCCGATGACTGAGGTGGTATACTCCTCAATGTGCTGATTTTATTCAATTAGATTAATATAAGGAATTTTAAATGATTTATACTTTTACTCTTAATTTTGATTTAACATTTACTCAAGTAGTATTTTACTGGCTGACTCACTTTTACTTGAGTAACTTATTTTACGCTGCTGCTACTCTCTGTTTATCATCTATGCATAGTCACTTTAACTATACCTACATGTACATACTACCTCAATTAGCCCGACAAACCCGTGTCCCTGCACATTGACTCTGAACCGGTACCACCTGTATATAGCCTCGCTACTGTTATTTTCACTGTCATTTTTCTTTTTCTTTTTCTTTCTTTACTTATCTGTTGTTTACCTAATACCTATTTTTTTACTTAAAAATTGCACTGTTGGTTAGTGCTTGTAAGTAAGCATTTCACTGTAAGGTCTACACCTGTTGTATTCGGAGCAAATGACAAATAAACTTTGATTTGATTTGAACGTTCTACTAAGGTGTCTATACTTTTACTCAAGTATGACAACTGGGTACTTTTTCCACCACTGGTAATTTGTGCGATCTCAGGAACCCCTTTTCTTTAAGCTTTTGTTTGAGAGAGAGAGAGAGAGAGAGAGAGAGGGGTATTTTGACATCATTACAGCAAAAACTATTATGTAAGATAGTGGAAAGGATCATTTGGGCAAGATAAGACAACATGCAGCATGAGGAATGTGTGAGTGCATGTGTGTGTACATTTAGGTGTTAATAAGTGCATGTGTGTGTACATTTAGGTGTGAATAAGTGTGTGTGCCAGTAATACCACTATCAGTAATGATCCTCATCTTTGTAAAATGTCAGTAAGCGTATGCCACGTTCATCCCCTTAGGGGTACAAGTCTCATGCATGGGTTGCTGTATGATTGGAAATCTCTCACCTCTGCCACATGCTTTTGTTCTAGTGATATATAATAAGAACACACTTACTCTGATGGAAACGTGAGGGCCGACTGTAGTGAGAATAATGTCATTCTCTGTTGGGGGGCTGAGCAGTGGTGGGGAGGAGTGGTGTAGATGTCAAGTATTGACAGATGTGTTTGCACTTATAGCTGTTAAACCTTCCTGGCACATTACATATCAATCTCTTTTACTGGGTTAGATATTACACGAGGCGATTACACAAATAAAAGGCCACTTAATCATTGTTTTAATGTCTGCGTGATGTATCTGTTAGATCCACTAATCCACTGGTCCCCACAGGTGAAGGTCCTGTCCTGCAGCTTCTAATCCTCTCCTCCACTTTACACAGGGCTCCTCTCAGTGGCCTCAGGCTTTCTCTCTGTCGACAAGCTTTAGGCCAGCTTTCCATCAACGTTCTGGGGCAGCAGCATAAAGAATGTGCCCTTAGCTGCACACTAACTGCGGTCCAGCCACCGGCACCAAATTGCCCCATCTATCATCTGCACATGGAACCGCAATCATTGCCTTTCCCCTGAAAAAGCCAGTAGCATATTTTAGGTTAGGAAGCTGGAGAGTGCCCCATGACGTTTCTTCTTCTTCTTCTTCTTCTTCTTCTTCTTCTTCTTCTTCTTCTTCTTCTTCTTCTTCTTCTTCTTCTTCTTCTTCTTCTTCTTCTTCTTCTTTCTTTTGATCTCTCTCTCAAAATAACTGGAATTTTTGGATGGCCATTTTTCATGGAATTTCCCATGGAATCCTAGGTATTTTAACCCTCTCCTAAATGAGGCTCCCCCTCGTTAAGTCAAGTAAGACTTTCTACCCGGAACAAAAATGTAAACGCAACATGCAACAATTTCATTTTTTTTACTGAGTTACAGTTATAAGGAAATCAATCAATTGAAATTAATCCATTAGGCCCTAATCTATGAATTTCACATACAGATTTGCATCTGTCAGTCACATATACCTGAAAAAAAGTAGGGGCGTGGATCAGAAAACCAGTCAGTATCTGGTGTGACCACCATTTTGCCTCATGCAGCGCGACACATCTTCGTATAGAGCTGATCAGGCTATGGTCTGTGGAATGTTGTCCCACTCCTCTTCAATAAGCCAAATTTCTGGATATTGGTGGGAACTGGAACATGCTGTCGTACACATCGACCCATAGCATCCCAAACATGCCCAATGGGTAACATGGCTGGTGAGTATGCAGCACATGGAAAAACTGGGACATTTTCAGCTTCCAGGAATTGTGTACAGATACTTGCGACATGGGGCTGTGCATTATCATGCTGAAACAGGCAGATGAACTGCACGACAATGGGCCTCAGGATCTCGTAACGGTATCTCTGTGCATTCAAATTGCCATCGATAAAATGCAATTGTGTTTGTTGTCCGTAGCTTACTCCTGCTCCAGCCATAACCCCACCGCCACCATGGGGCACTCTGTTCACAACGTTGACATACACACTGTCTATCATCTACCCATTACAGTTGAAACCGGGATTCATCCGTGAAAAGCACACTTCTCCAGAAGGTGTGCATTTGCCCACTGAAGTCAGTTATGATATCGAACTGCAGTCAGGTCAAGACCCTTGCAAGGACGATAAGCACGGAGATGAGCTTCCCTGAGACGTTCTCTGACAGTGTGTGCAGCTGTCTCGGTGGCTGGTCTCAGACGATCCCGCAGGTGAAGAAGCCAAATGTGGAAGTCCTGGACTGGCGTGGTTACACGTGGTCTGCGGTTGTGAGGCCTGTTGAACATACTGCCAAATTATCTTAAACAACATTGGAGGCATCTTATGTTACAGAAATTAACATTACCATGCTAATTGTACACTCCCTCAAAACATGAGACATCTGTGGCTTTGTGTTGTGTGACAAAACTCATTTTAGAGTGGCCTTTTAATGTCCATGGCACAAGGTGCACCTGTGTAATGATCACTCAGTTTAATCAGCTTCTTGATATGCTAAACCTGTCAGGTGGATGGATTATCTTAGCAAATGAGAAATGCTCACTAACAGGGATGTAAAGAAATTTTTGAACAACATTTGTCGAGAAATAAGCTTTTCTGTTAATGGAACATTCCTGGGATCTTTTTTTCAGCTAATGAAACATGGAACCCAAACTTTACATATAGCTCTTATTTTTTTGTTCAGTACATAAGAGTCATGTTTTATTTAGAAAGTCTGAAATATATACTGTGCTGTAGCTTCTTCTCCATCTGAGATATGTATCAGCTGCAGGCGCCCAGGTCGGTTCCCCCACATCCCTCTGATGTGGCCACAGATCTCATGTATATTGGAGTCGCGACTCAGAGAGTGAAATGTCATGTCTGGGCTCCATGGCAAGGCCAGCATACTGAGAGTAGGCGGTCCGGATGAGACAGGGTTTACTCTGCAGTAATTTAATCCTGCTAATAGCTGGGCGTCTCACAATGCTGCGTCCTTCCTGGAAAAGGCCACAGGGAAAGGTCAATTTACTTGTATTGATTATTAAAATTGTCACCTTTAGATTGGTGTGAAAGCCGTGCCAAAATGAAAGAAGTTTGAGTATATTTTCCTGAAACTGTTTGCTTGTATCATTTACCTTCAGCCAATCTACTTGGTTATGGCTTCTCTATAATATCAAATCAAATTTGTTCTGAATAATTAGCCATTGATAAGGCTCTGAGACAACTTTTAAGTTTGATAGGAGCCAGACTCACACGTCGTTGTCACATGCTGGGCCCTGAAACCCATTCTAAATACATTATTTGGGATATTGAGTAGGGAGGTAGTTTCCTCACAGTCCGTGCATTTGTTAGAAATGTATTTTCTCCCAGACATAACTCTTGGTCAGGCTATAATGGCACTAACTGCTTTACAAAGAGATGCTGAGAGCTTGATGGTAGTGATAAGAGCAAAGTGAAAAGGGCAGATCAGTATGAGGTACAAATGAATCACTCTATCGATCGCTCATATCCAGTTAAAACCCTGACAAACAGCCTACGGGACCTGCTGTAAACTTTCCCCCAAAATCTATGTCATGAATTGAAACGGTAACTTCAAGCCTAAGATGATTAGCAAAGATGCATTGAATCCATCTGCCCATCAAGAGGATCCTCCTGTTATACTGTGCCTTCAGAAAGTGTTCCAAACCCATAGAAACCCAAACAAAACCCAAATTTTGTTACGTTACAGCCTTATTATAAAATGCATTAAATTAATAAAAAATCCTCAGCAATCTACACACAATACCCCATAATGACAAAGTGAAAACAGGTTTGATTTTTTTTAGCAAATGTATAAAAATTAAATACAGAAATAACTTATTTACATAAGTATTCAGACCCTTTGCTATGAGACTCAAAATTGAGCTCAGGTGCATCCTGTTTCCATTGATCATCCTTGAGATGTTTCCACAACTTGACAACACAACTTGACTGAGTGCACATGTGGTAAATTAAATTGATTGGACATGATTTGAAAAGGCACACACCTGTCTATATATATAAGGTCACGCAGTTGACAGTGCATGTAAGAGCAAAAACCAAGCCACGAGGTTGAAGGAATTGTCCGTACAGCTCTGAAACAGGATTGTGCCGAGGCACAGATCTGGGGAAGGGTACCAAAAAAATGTCTGCAGCATTGAAGGTCCCCCAAGAGCACAGTGGCCTCCATCATTCTTAAATGGAAGAAGTTTGGAACCACCAAGACTCTTCCAAGAGCTGGCCGCCCGGACCAAACTGAGCAATCGGGGGAGAAGGGTCTTGGTCAGGGAGGTGGTCAATAACACGATGGTCACTCTGACAGAGCTCTAGGTCCTCTGTGGAGATAGGAGAACCTTCCAGAAGGACAACCATCTCTGCAGCACTCCATCAATCAGGCCTTTATGGTAGAGTGGCCAGACGGAGTAAAAGGCATATGACAGCCCACTTGGAGTTTGCCAAAAGGCAACTAAAAACTCTCAGACCATGAGAAACAAGATTCTCTGGACTGATGAAACCAAGATAAAACTCTTTGGCTTGAATTCCAAGCATCACGTCTGGAGGAAACCTGGCACCATCCCTACGGTGAAGCATGGTGGTGGCAGCATCATGCTGTGGGGATGTTTTTCAGCGGCAGCAACTGGGAGACTAGTCAGGATCAAGAGAAAGATGAACGGAGCAAAGTACAGAGAGATCCTTGATGACAAAAAAGACCCTCCCTTATACCCAAAATAACAATGAAAATATAGAAGAGAACTTACTGTTTTACCATAATTTCTTGGACAGTCCAGAGCTGTAGATATGGCATTTTAGAAATTGTTCTTCGTCCTGTAAGCATTACACGATAACGCAGGAATTTTGATAGTGCACAAGGCTGCGGGCCAGAAGGTTGTGGGTTCACTGACCAGAGTGAATGCATGAATCTATCATCGTATTTTTAGGTGCGCTAAAAAATTCCCATTTATAAAAATGTCATGCAATTCTACATAATTTTATATATTAGTGGAGTCTTTTTTTAATACAATACAAATTAGCAAAACTACAGGCTAAGAAGGGACAGAGTGATAGGCCTATGTGTTCTATTTAGGGTTGCAAAGGGTTGGGAAAAAAAAAAATCCAGTCATTTTCCATGGGATTAAGCCCGGGGATTTGGGAATTTTGCTTAAATTCATCAAAAAAGTTAGCTGTGAACCTTTTTTGTGGGATGCAAATAAGGAATGTCTAGGTCTTGTGGCATATTTTGGTTAAACTATCCCCAATTCAATGGAATTGCAACCCTCTGCTTTCACAGTGCACTCTTCCATCACATGTACAGCTGATTCTCAAGATCTTGCACACTAATGAGATGCTATTGAGCTCACAATACTACACTGTCTGAGCCAAGGATTACACGCTTTCTGGTAAATTTTGATTACAATACTGGATGGGGTGAATATATTTTATATTACATAATTTTATTTTTGTTAACTAGTAAATAGTAGCCTACATCAAAGTGCCTACACCTTATCAATAACAACAGCTCAATAGAGGAATGTAGTTAGAGAAATACTGATGAATGTCTTGCTCGAGCTGTGTATGCAACTGGTTCACCTCTGATGCTCACAGGCAATGTGTATTGGAAGAGATTTCTGAATGTTCTTCACCCAGCATACACCCCTCGAACGAGACGTGATTTATCTAATCATTTTCTGGATGCAGAGTTCAACAGAGTTCAAAGGTCAAGCAAATCATAGAGAAATTAGACTGCATTGTAATCATCTCTGATGGGTGGTCAAAGTTGCATGGGAAAGGAATAATTAACTACATCATCTCCACCCTCAACCAGTATTCTACTTGAGCACAGACACAAGGGACAACAGACACACCGGTCTCTACATTGCAGGTGAGCTGATGGAAGTCATCAATGACCTTGGGCCACAGAAGGTATTTGAACTGGTGACAAACAATGCTGCGAACATGAAGGCTGCTTGGTCTAAAGTGGAGGAGTCCTACCCTCACAATCGCACCCATTGGCTGTGCTGTTCATGCATTGAATCCATCTGCCCATCAAGAGGATCCTCCTGGATTATGATTTTTGAGAGAGTGGTAAGCAGCCTGAAATTCCTGAAACCTATAGCAGTAGCCATTGCATGGATTGAGGGAGACAATGCCATCCTGTCTGATGTTCAGACTTTGCTTGCAGATGTAAGAGAAGAAATCCGTACTGCCCTGCCTGTTGCTCAAAGAAGAGGAAACTGCAGTTCTGAAATACATCAAAAAGCATGAAGACTTTTGCATGAAGCCCATACACGCCGCATATTGTTGGACCCCAAGTATGTTGGCAAGAGCATCTTGTCTGGTACAGAGATCAACAAGGCCTATGCTGTCATCACACCGTGTCTCGCCACCTTGGCCTGAATGAGGGCAAGGTTCTTGGCAGTCTGGCGAAGTATACTTCCATGCAAGGGCTTCGGGATGGAGATGCAACATGGCAGTCGTGCCAACATAAGCCACCTGGTGGAAGGGACTTTGTGGCTCTTTCCCTTGTTGCCTCCATCATCCTCCAAATGCCACCAACATCAGCCACCTCAGTGCTCAAATGGTCCTTGTTTGGTAACACACACACCAAAGCATGCAGCAGGCTGACCAATACAATGGTTAAAAAATTGGTGGTCATCTGGGCAAATTTGAGGCTTTTTGAGCCTGACAATGAGCCACCCTCAACAGGGTTGGAAAGTGACAGTGAAGATGAGGCGTCAGCGTCTGATGTTCAAGAGGTGGACATTGAAGAGGTCCAGGGAGAAGACATGGAAGCCTGAGAGGAAGACAACCAAAGTTTTAGTTTCTAGACTATCATTTCACAGATATATGTTGAAAATATTTTTGGGAGATGCGATGGATCATTGGTGTTCATTCAATTATTTTGTTGTTTGTTCATCCCATGTGAAGAGTCAACTCATTTAAATTAAAGTTCAATTCATAACTAAATAGTTTAAAAAAAAGTTATATTGGAAGGATTTAATCATTTGCAACTATGTCTACTTATGATAAGGTAAAATGTTTATGTTTCTGTCTCCATATGATATGGTAAATATATCCAACGCAAAAAACATCTACATGGTATTAATATTAATTTGCATATATTTCTGTTAAATCTAATTTATTCCTGTTAATTCCCACGGAAAGTTTCCACCTCTGAATATTCCCCAAAATGTGCAACCCTAGTTCTACTCATATTTCTCCAATGCCAAAGGTGTCTTGTTTGTATTTGCTGTTTGCAAATAATTAAATCTGAGACGTCATTAGGAATCTGAACATGGTACTCTCAAATGTTAGGTCCACCCCAGACAGTAGGCCTACCGACGCAGAAAAATGTAAGCTTTAACTTTAATCTTCTTCCGTGGCTTAACCCAACAAGAGAAGGTCACAAGTCTTTCCCTAAAAGCTGTCTACTTTTGAACATTTTCTATTGTAATCGTAATCAATTGATAGCAACAGAATTAGATTACTTCCGAAGCAAAGTACATTTTTGTGTCATTGGCAAGAGAAAGTTGTAGCTCAATTTTTGACTGGTACTGTATATCGGAGTCATGTCTTTCCCGATTATATTATAGGTTGTTTCTAGCTTAAAGCATCATGGACCAAACAAACTTGATGTAATCAGATCTGTTTTATTTTCATCAAAATCTTAAGCTAATAAAGGGCAGACCTATTATTTTTGACATTTTCTTTAATAACAGGTAGGCCTATGGCATACCCGCTCATTTGTATACCATTCCCTGTCATGGGTAACAGCTCTTCACTAACACTGAGGCAGGCTATTTAACTTCTTGCATCGAGCCATCCCGGATCCGGTATCGTGACTACAGCCTCAAGCTCATTACCATAACGCAACGTTAACTATTCATGAAAATCGCAAATGAAATGAAATGAATCTATTTGCTCTCAAGCTTAGCCTTTTGTTAACAATACTGTCATCTCAGATTTTCAAAATATGCTTCTCAACCATTGCAAAACAAGCATTTGTGTAACAGTATTTATAGCGAACGTAGCATTTAGCGTTAGCATTCAGCAGGCAACATTTCCACAAAAACCAGAAAAGCATTCAAATAAAATAATTTACCTTTGAAGAACTTCGGATGTTTTCAATGAGGAGACTCTCAGATAGCAAATGTTCAGTTTTTCCTGACAGATTATTTGTTTAGGACAAATCGTTCCGTTTTCTGCGTCACGTTTAGCTACGAAAAAAAACCTGTATCCAGGATTGTGTAAATCTATCCGCAAGCTCATTTGCATAACACAACGTTAACTATTCATGAAAATCGCAAATGAAATGAAATTAATCTATTTGCTCTCAAGCTTAGCCTTTTGTTAACAACACTGTCATCTCAGATTTTCAAAATATGCTTTTGAACCACAGCTAAACAAGCATTTGTGTAACAGTATTGATAGCCTAGCATAGTATTATGCCTCTCTTTCACCATGCAACATTTTCCACAAAAACCAGAAAAGAATTCAAATAAAATCATTTACCTTTGAAGAACTTCAGATGTTTTAAATGAGGAGACTGTTAGATAGCAAATGTTCCGTTTTTACAAAAAATATTATTTGTGTCGACTAATCGCTCTGTTTTGTTCATCACGTTTGGGGGAAAAAAGTAATTAAACGCAATTTTTTCCAAATTAACTCCATAATATCGACAAAAATATGGCAAACCGATGTTTAGAATCAATCCTCAAGGTGTTTTTCACATATCTATCGACGATAAAATCCATCGTGGCAGTTGACTTTCTCTTCTGAAGAAATGGAACGCGCATGGACCTACAGATTACGCAATAATTTCAACACAGGACACCGGGCGGGACACCAGGTAAATGTAGTCTCTTATGGTCAATCTTCCAATGATATGCCTACAAACACGTCACAATGCTGCAGACAATGGGGGGAAACGACAGAAAGCGCAGGCTCATTCCTGGCGCATTCACAGCCATATAAGGAGACATTGGAACACAGCGCCTTCAGAATCTGGGGCATTTCCTGTATGAAACTTCATCTTGGTTTCGACTGTAGCATTAGTTCTGGGGCACTCACAGATAATATCTTTGCAGTTTTGGAAACGTCAGAGTTTTGTCTTTCAAAGGCTGTCAATTCCATGCATAGTCGAGCATCTTTTCGTGACAAAATATCTTGTTTAAAACGGGAACGTTTTTTATCCAAAAATTAAAAGAGTGCCCCCTATCTCGAAGAGGTTAAAGAGTGCATGGTGGGTGGAGGAATTGGGTGACAAATCTATGTACAGTTGAAGTCGGAAGTTTACATACACCTTAGCCAAATACATTTAAACTTAGGTCAGTTAGGATCACCACTTTATTTTAAGAATGTGAAATGTCAGAATAATAGTAGAGAATGATTTCTTTCAGCTTTTATTTCTTTCATCACATTCCCAGTGGGTCAAAAGTTTACATACACTCAATTAGTATTTGGTAGCATTGCTTTTAAATTGTTTAACTTGGGTCAAATGTTTCGGGGAGCCTTCCACAAGCTTCCCACAATAAGTTGGGTGAATTTTGGCCCATTCCTTCTGACAGAGTTGGTGTAACTGAGTCAGGTTTGTAGGCCTCCTTGCTCGCACATGCTTTTTCAGTTATGTCCACAAATCTTCTATAGGATTGAGGTCAGGGCTTTGTGATGGCCACTCCAATACCTTGACTTTGTTGTCCTTAACCAGCTCGGGAGTTTTATTCCTCTGCTGGTAGCGTGACTACAGCTCAAGCTCATTACCATAACGCACAATGCGCAAAAATATTCCTAAAAATATTTAACCTCCACACATTAACAAGTAAAATAGCTCAAATGAAAGATAAACAAGTTGTTTATCTAGCCAGCAAGTCAGATTTCTAAAATGTTTTACGATGAAAACATAGCACATATTTATGTCAAACCACCACCGCAGACATAGCTCATTAGCATAGCCAAGTAGGAAAAAATATGCAATCAACAAACGCAGGATTAAAAGAAAAATCATTTCACTAACCTTTTGAAATCTTCATCAGATGACAGTAATATAACATGTTACACAGTACATTCATTTTTTTCAATAATATGCTATATATATCCATAAATCTCTGTTTACAATGATGCATCGTTCAAAAAATGCTACCCAAATGTCCTGAGAAATGACGATAGCCCCGGCAGATAACGTCAGCTAACAAGGAATACACATCATAAACTTTGACTAAATATGCATGTTTTACATATGTATAGCAAGATACACTTCTTCTAAATGCAATTGCATTGTTACATTTAATTTTAACGTTACATTTTTGCGTTCACTAGACTATAATATGGAGTCGGCGCTCCCACAGTAGCATAATGACTCCTCTATCTTGGAGTCGACAGAAACCCAAAATGAATACATTAAATATTCCCTTACCTTTGTTATTCTTCCATCAAACGACCTGTAAGGGATTATACTCACCAAATTAGCGTTCAGTTTTCAAGTCTGCGTCTTTCGGTTCTTAAAATAGCCTGATTTTGGTAAAAATGTAGTCAAAATTGAAGTGGTTGCGCACCAAAACTTCGAAAGAATATATAATATGTCGAGTAAACTTGTCAAACTAACTTCATAATCAAGCTTTAACATGTTATAAAGGTGTACAGCAATTTTGAGAACAAACAGAAACACAAGCACTGTTCAATCGATCTTGGAAAAGAGAGAGGACTTGACCATTGCGCACAGGTTTTTTTGAGTGACTGAGAGCTTACCGCGTGCTAAAACTCTTGCGAACGGGCGATTCTCACAATGAGAAGTCCCATTGAAAGCTGAGATCACGCTGAACACGTGGAGACTGTTCCGGGTGCTGTGACTGTTTGGAAAGGGTGTTTGCGATGAGGTCAAAGGTGACCCAACTTTTCAGATGAGAAGAGATATTTTGGGAAAATGCAGATTTTGAGAGTTCTGCTATACATAGAGACATAATTTAAACGGTTTTAAAAGCTTTAGAGTGTTTTTATTTTATTATTTTTTTTATTTGCATATATTAGCAACTTTTGACAAAAATGTATCATGTTTTATATGGGTACCCAAATCCTCCAGAAGGGCAGTAAACCGTGGTATCCTGAACAGGTTAAACCATTTTGCCACAACTTTGGAAGTATGCTTGGGGTCATTGTCCATTTGGAAGACCCATTTGCGACCAAGCTTTAACTTGTAACTGGTGTCTTGAGGTGTTGCTTCAATATATCAAAATAATTTTAATTCCTCATGATGGCATCTATTTTGTGAAGTGCACCAGTCCTTCCTGCAGCAAAGCACCCCCACAACATGATGCTATCACCCCTGTGCTTCACGGTTGGGATGGTGTTCTTCGGCTTGCAAGCCTCCCCCTTTTTCCTCCAAACATAACGATGGTCATTATGGCCAAACAGTTATACTTTGTTTCATCAGACCAGAGGACATTTCTCCAAAAAGTATGATCTTTGTCCCCATGTGCAGTTGCAAACCATAGTCTGGCTTTTTTTTGTGGCGGTTTTGGAGCAGTGGCTTCTTCCTTGCTGAATGGCCTTTCAGGTTATGTAAATATAGGACTCATTTTACTGTGGATATAGATACTTTTGTACCTGTTTCCTCCAGCGTCTTCACAAGGTCCTTTGCTGTCGTTCTGGGATTGATTTGCACTTTTTGCACCAAAGTGCGTTCATCTCTAGGAGACAGAATGCATCTCCTTCCTGGGCGGTAATGATGGCTTCAGGGTCCCATGGTGTTTATACTTGCGTACTATTGTTTGTACAGATGAACGTGGTACCTTCAGGCTCTTGTAAATTGCTCCCAAGGATGAACCAGACTTGTGGAGGTCTAGAATTTTTTTTCTGAGGTCTTGATTTCTTTTGATTTTCCCATGATGTCAAGCAAAGATGCACTGAGTTTGAAGGTAAGCCTTGAAATACATCCACAGGTACACCTCCAATTGACTCAAATGAACTCAATTGGCCTATCAGAAGCTTCTTAAGCCATGACGTAATTTTCTGGATTTTCCCAAGCTGTTTCAAGGCACAGTCAATTTAGTGCATGTAAGCTTCTGACCCACTGGAAATGTGATATTGTGAATTATAAGTGAAATAATCTGTCTGTAAACAATTGTTGGAAAATGTCATGCTAAAAGTAGATGTCCTAACCGACTTGCGAAAACTATAGTTTGTTAACAAGAAATTTGTGGAGTGGTTGAAAAACGAGTTTTAATGACTCCAACCTAAGTGTATGTAAACTTCCGGCTTCAACTGTATATAGCAGCATGTAGCCTAATTTCATCTTTCAAACAGGTAGGTCTACCTCTTAGTCTCCAACACAAAGCCCTGTTGTTGTTAATAAAGTCTAATTCAAATGAAGATCCTGAAAGGAATTATGCCTACTGGAATTTGCCTACTTTCAGCAGTCCTCCTTCTCATCTTCACACCTTCCTTCTCAAACTGAACAGAACATAGGCTATAGGCTAGTCCACACGCAAGATATTTCATTTTTTGGACCAGGCCTCATCAAAAAAGGTTTTTGGAAGAGTCCTTTGACTCTCCTGAACTGCCACTGCAGGCCTACACAGCACAGACATTGGATAGGCAGCACATTTTTTTTTTGTTGATCAGCAAGAGCAGAGCAGGCCAGGCTCAGGGTTGGAATATCCATTGCAGTGTGTAATGTAGCCTAGTTTTATTTACACCATCCCAGCAGCTATCTTAGAAATATAACTGCATTCGCATAATGCCAGTAGCCAATAACCTATAGCAGGGGTATTCAACTCTTACCCTAGCCTGCTGCTTTTCTGTTCGACCTGATAATTAATTGAACCCACCTGATGTCGCAGGTCTAAATCAGTCCCTGATTAGAGAGGAACAATGAACAAAACGATGATAGTGTGAGCCTAGCAGAGAATTAGAGATAAAGGGCACACATCAATATATACCCTAATAAGCAACTCATTTGAACACTCAATTACAAATTAAATGATCCTCCCCTGGAAAAAATAGTAAACCCTCCCTTTGACTGAAATTGAAAAAGCATGACCCTCCCCCATTTTCCTCCAGGTACCCATTCTGTACATTTCTATCTATTCCTTTATTCGTTATTTTAAACATCTCTCCCTAATTTCTGAACCATGCTTGTAACGTCATCAGTAGACTACAGTAACCTATGATTCAGAGGGGAGGAGCAGGCAGCCTACACATACATCCACTCCCACTGACTGTCACGTCTGCTTCCACTCCCCCCCCACCCCCACCCCCGCGCTTGAGGGCTCCAGGCTGCCCTGCACCACTCACTCCTATCATCTATTACGCACACCTGCCTTCTCTCGTCACGCGCATCAGCGATATTGGACTCAACTGGACTCATTCATCACCTATTTATTTCCTCCCCTATATTTGTCAGTTCCCTTGCTCTGTTCCCCAATTTAGTTTTGTCTTTGTTTTCTTATATGCTGACGCTGTTCCTGTCTCGTTCCATGTCCGTTATTTATTAAATGTTTTACTCCCTGTACCTGCTTCGTCTCTCCAGCGTCATTCCATGTGACAGAATGCAGCAGCCAACATACGAAGCTTCGTTGGTATGGTGGCATCGGCTCTGGGTCGCCACCGATGGAACCGGGGTTGCCTAGGCCAGCTCGTCGGGCTTCCACGCCTTAGCCACGCCTTTCCTTGCCCCGGTTGGCTCAGGTGGTGCCCATCTGACATCGGGCCTCAGCTGGGTCATCAGTTCTTGTTCGCCCAGCCGGTCCAGGAGTTTTTGTTTTGTTTGTTTTGTGACGTCGGGGTGGATTCCGTCGCCAATGGAACCCGGGGGTGCCTAAAGTCAGCCTGTCGGGCTTCCACGCCCTGGCTGGCTCAAGAGGTTTCCTTGCCTCGGTTGGCTCGGCGGCTTCCCATCCCATGTCACTCTCCACCGGATCATCAGGCTCCCTCTCTGCAGCGGGATCGACAGGTATCTTGCCTCAGCCGGATCGTCAGGGGTCTTGCCTCAGCCGGATCGTCAGGCTCCCATGAGTCAGCCGGCTCACCAGACTCTCACGCTCCTGCCATTTCATCGGGTTTCCTTGCCCAAAACGGCTTGCCCAGAGCCCATGTCTCGGCCGGTTCGCCCAGGTGGGACGTCGGGTGGCGCCCCAAGAGGGGGGGGGTACTGTCACGTCTGCTCCCGCTCTCCCCCCTGGTGCTTGAGGGCGCCAGGCTGCCCTGCATCACTCATTCCTATCATATATTATGCACACCCGCCTACCTTCGTCACGCACATCAGCGATATTGGACTCAACTGGACTCATTCATCACCTGTTTATTTCCGCCACTATATTTGTCAGATCCCTGCTCTGTTCCCCACTGCCGCATTGATGCTTTTTTTGTCTTTGTTTTCTTGTATGCTGACGCTGTTCCTGTCTCGATCCATGTCTGTTATTTATTAACCATTTTACTCCCAGTACCTGCTTTGTCTCTCCAGCGTCCAGCGTCATTCCATGTGGCAAAGATTTCCAATTTCCAGAAATACATTTCTGAATGACAAAGTGAAGGCTTTGCATAGGCGCTTTGTTAGGATTTTTGTGGGACTGGGAAAAAAATGCCGGAACGTAAAATAACGTTATTAACCTGTTCCCATGCTTTTAAAATAACGGTTCTGTTCCAGAACAGTGTAGATCACGTTTGTTTCAGGTTCTGCTCCTCAAATCATTTTGATATTTTCTGTTCTGTTCCCTGAACCGATTTCAACCATTGCTTTCACTATCCTGCTTATATGAAATAAACAAAAAAAGTGCATCAGACTCAGTTTTACCAAGGTTCTTCACTCCTGTTCAGTTCATAAATGATTAGAACAATTCATCAGACGTGCCTTAACCAAATCCTTCATCCCCAGTATTGGATAGAAAACACGCTGAAGTTTCTAAAACTGTTTGAATGATGTCTGTGAGTATAACAGAACTCGTATGGCAGGAGAAAACCTGAGAAAAATCCAACCAGGAAGTGGGAAATCTGAGGTTGGTAGTTTTTCAAAGCTTGGCCTACCAAGATGTCTCTGGGGTCAAGTTGCACTTCCTAAGGCTTCCACTAGATGTCAACCGTCTTTAGAAACTTGTTTCAGGCTTCTGCTGTAAAGGAGGGGGGAATGGGAGCTGAATGAGTCATGGGTCTAGCAGAGTGTCTAAGGCTTGTGACGTGCGGTCCCGACAGAGTTAGCTCGTTCCAGTGCTTTTCTACAGGCAATGGAATTCCCGGTTGGAACATTATTGAAGTTTTATGTTAAAAACATCCTAAAGATTGATTCCATAGATCGTTTGACATGTTTCTACGACCTGTAACGGAACTTTTCAAGTTTTTGCCAGTGTAAACAGAGATTTTTGGATATAATGTATTGTGTAACATGATGTCCTATGAGTGTCATCTGATGAAGATCATCAAAGCTTAGTGATTAATTTTATCTATATTTCTGCTTTTTGTGACTCCTACCTTTGGCTGGAAAAATGGCTGTGTGTTTTTGTGACTTGGCTCTGACCTAACATAATCATATGTTGTGCTTTCGCTGTAAATCCTTTTTGAAATCGGACATGATGGGTAAATTAACAAGAAGATTATCTTTCATTTGCTGTATTGGACTTGTTAATGTGTGAAAGTTACATATTTCAAAATATTTTTGAATTTTGCTCGCTGCCTTTTCAGCGGAATGTTGTCGAGGGGTTCCGCTAGCGTTTGAGAAAGGTTTTAAAAATTAACAGAGTCACACTGGGGTGGAGGCATTTATAAGATGAACAGGGGCCATACATCAGAGTTTCCTCCAGCTAAAGCTTCAACTATAGTTTTCACCTCCGTAATCTTGAATCTCTTGAACCGTTAGCATATGGAGCTCAACCTAAGTCCTTACTCTACTGAGGCTTTGCTTCAAATTGCTTTATGCAGGCCCTGATATCCCAATTGCCAGGGCACATCTTATCTATAACCCAAACACCAGATGTTCCCAGGAAGCCCATTATGCCAATGAATAATTTGGATAAATCCACTCGTCTCACACGCACATTCAAACTGACACGTCTCATCTTCAAACATCGATGACAGCCGGAGCTCTAGAGCATTTGTCCTTTCCCCCCCTCCTATCCTACCCAAGCTGCCAATTATCCAAGATAATCTGATGTGTGGACAAGGATCCTGTGACTGGGAGTGGATGGACCATGTCTGTTTTTGTCTGAGGCTTAGAAAGGGAGGAGTCCGCCTCACTTGTGTGTGCAATGGTGCAGGTTGGGTAGCAGGACTTGTGGTAAATATTCAGATATTTCTGACAGCCAGATAGATAGACCTGAGTCAAGCTGTCTAGGTGCATGAATATAGATGTGGTACATAAGTAAAATATTCAAAGGACAAATACACCCATCTTTCGTATCTGTCTAAAGGCAAATGTATTTTTCATTTTTTTATTAAGGCACTGTAACAAAGCCACTGCTGGCAATCAATCTCCTCTGTTATAAGAAATGAAATCTAGCATGTTGTCCCATCCATGACAAGCCTAAACAAACAGGATAAATGGGAGAGATTTGCATTTTCACTCAAGTTGCAGTTATAGAAGTCAAATCAGCAGGATACAAATAAAGGTTAAAGATAGCACCTCTAGGACTCCTAGGATTTATATAATTCCCTCTGGAGGCAAATCTATCTAAAAGACAGTCTAATCCTCTCAGAAAACTGTTCACCATGGGGGGGGGGAGAAGACAGTGAATTTACAGTTCAGTTCCCTCATGTCTAGCAAAGGTCTAGCAATTTCATTTTAAACAGGAAATGCACATAATAGATAATGCAACTAGCTGATGAGAGAGACACTATTCTTATTTACTGTAGAAAATGTAACTAAATGGGCAGTAGTAACCGCTGTTTAGATATCTATGTATGATTTTACGGTTAACACATTTTTGAGGAGGCAGCCCATCAATAAAATGTACCTAACATGACTATATGAATGGTAAGCCACATGGGGGTGGACCTAATTGACCCATTGCATAAATTTATCTCTGGCTTACAACCTCCACAGTGAACACTGAAAACATTTTCTCTTCATAACAGCGAGAGAAAGAGAGGGACACATACCAGGGGTGATGCACAGCTATAGGCTCCAGTCAGAGGATTTTGGGCCCACAAAGACATCTCATGTATTCCTTTAAAAGGCCTTTGATTCCTACCTCATCGTGGAGTCAAAGACTGTAAAAGAGGCTCCAGATGCTTACTGTGAAGCAGTGCGAGTCCTCCCATATTTGTCAGGGCCGTATTGAACATTAACATGGGCTAAGAGAGGAGACATGGGAAGACGCTGTGAAGGTGACTGATTCACACTGAGACCAAACACCCGGAAATGCTCTGTCTCTCTCACATCACCCCAGTACTGTGGTTTGATCAATAACATTTATGGTTGGAGTTGACTGGTGAATTTTCTCATAAATACAGAAGTTTGTCTACCATAGGAATACACTACAGCTCAAAAACTGGTAAGTGAGCTTCATTGACACTGAGTGATTATGGGATGTTATGGTGATTAACATGCATTCAGAAAGCACTGCAGTGTTCTGCTGAATGATACTGTGTGTGATGGTATTAAGGTTGTTAACCCACATTTTCCTTCACACCAACAACCACTGATCCATTGGAGGATTTCAGACATATTTAAACATTTTAAATGTACCCGTATACCTGAGTCGTTTCATTTTGGTAACTTGCCTTGATAAGCATTTTAAGGGACAGTTCGCTATTTACTAGTTTGGGGGGGTTGAAAACAGGGGTTGTGTAACTTTTTTGTCTTGGGGAGGGTTGTGTGATTTTTTTTATTGGGCAGAGGTGAGGGTAGTGCATTTTTTTGGTGGTTTACATTTCCCATTTTGCAGGTTTTACAATATAATTTCTTCCATATAGCCATACGCTTTTCTGCAGCTTACTATGCAGCAGGATTTCCCAAACTCGGTCCTCAGGAGCCCATGGGGTGCACGTTTTGGTTTTTGCTCTAGCACTATACAGCTTATTCAAATAATCAACTAATCATCAAGCTTTGAAAATTTGAGTCAGCAGTTAGGGTAAAAAAAAAACATGGGGCCTCGAGGACCAAGTTTGGGAAACGCTGCTATAGAGTCAACTCTATTCTGCCCTCTATCCATAGTGACAATAGTGGAAAGTGGATTGTTTGTCCAGATCTGCAATAGGTTAGCTAACAATCATACCACACATAAAATCCATCCATATCGACAAGGCTGTAGTGGAGCAGGCCGAGTGCTTCAAGTTCCTCGATGTCCACATCACTAATGAATTATCATGGCCCACACACCAACACAGTCATGAAGAGGGCACGGCAATGCCTCTTCCCCTCAGGAGGCTGAAAGGATATGGCACAGACCTGTCATGCCAAACGGTGTTCCTGGCCAAATAGTGTCCCCTCTACGTCACAATGGAATTCGATGATTTCAAGCTCCTGTTGCTAGGGCTTTCGCTAGAACTTGCAAAATTCTGACCGGATTACATAATGAACCAAAGCTTCCGTTGCTATGCTGGGTTGCTTGGCTCTATTTTACCTCGTAGAGTCGCAAAGGAAGGAGGACGCCGGCAGTTCTAGTTTTATTTCACCTCAGAAGCGCACGCTCACTTCGCGCAAAAAGATTTTTGCAATAATTTATAGATGCAATAATTTAATAACCAAATAACCAACATTTCAATAGACAAGCTGTCGGCGTGCCATGAAGGTGTCGCTCTCTGACCAAATATGGTGTCCTACAGGATATACTACACCCCTAATGAAATAGTGAAGTCTTGTTAGCTTTTAGGATCTTTGAGGAATATATATGAAGTGATTTGACTCGTTGAAACAACGTTTAGGGTGAGATTTTCACAGATTCCTTTCTTTGCAAATTGAACGAGTGGAAATACAAAATTGATTGTGCATGCTATATGGACCTTTTTAGGAAATGAGTTCAATATTATCAAATGTTTGTGTCAGTATCCTTACAAATATGAAAACTGCTTACTGTATAACACAGATACGGGTAGAATAAAGTCATATTCTCTCTAACATTTTAAATGTTAGGGGTGGACCTCATCGGACCCTTCACGAAATCCAGGAATGGCAACCGTTGGTGTCTGACGGCGACGATTACTTCACCAAATGGGTGGAGGCAATACCCATTAAGGTCAGTAAAGGAAGAGAATGTGCTTAACTCTAAATTCCCTTCTGTAACCCATTGAAAAGGGTGCTTGGAACCAATTTCTTTTACTTAAATGTTGTATGATACCCATCAAGGACAAGACTGGCGAGGTCCTCCAAGGCGATGATGGACATCTTCAACACCCACAGCGTTCCCTGAGGTCATCTTGAGTGACCAAGGTCGTGAACTCTGGAACAAGGTAATAACATTATAGGCTATATTCTGTCAACAACTATATAAATAGCCAAGTTTATTTAGTGATGTTCGAGGACTGGGGAAGCACTGGGTCTCTTTTCCATATCATCCACAGACCAACGGTTTGTTTTTGTTACATTACAATGAGTTTTTATTGTTTTTCCATGGTACATAATCAAACATATTTCAATATATCTTATCTTGTCAATAGATATCCCTTTCCTAACCCCTCCTCCAGGTTTGGATGAACGGACCAACCAGATCCTCAAGGCTGCTATGGGCAAGTCTCTTGACGGGTACCAGGAACGGTGGGAGGACAACCTGAAGGTAATTCTCTTTGCACACAACAGGCCTCCACCAATTACTTGCCCTATCGCCTGCTGTACGGACGGGAGCCGCAGCTGTTTACTGAGGTAAACAATGCAATTGTATATACAATTATATGAAACGATTGCATATAATGCAGTCATTAAAATTTGTGATTGACTTAATGTGTTATTGTTTTTCTTTTTGCTATTTTTGAATGACGTACTTTCAGATCACTGAAACTCCACCTGGAAGTTGTCGAACCAGATCAGAATGCCTTCGAGGACCACCTTCAGGCACGGGCTGAGAAGGACGTGGAGGATTTTTACCAGGTAAAATTTATTTTTGGAGGACCTTCGGGGGCTCATTCTTCCATCACACTCCTGGTTAGACAATTTTACAATTGATCATGCTCAAGCTCCTTTGTAGATGCAGAATGCAGCAAGGTGGGTGGCAGCAGTTTTTTATTTTATTTATTTCACCTTTATTTAACCAGGTAGGCTAGTTGAGAACAAGTTCTCATTTGCAACTGCGACCTGGCCAAGATAAAGCATAGCCGTGTGAACAGACAACACAGAGTTACACATGGAGTAAACAATTAGCAAGTCAATAAACACAGTAGAAAAAATGGGCAGTCTATATACAATGTGTGCAAAAGGCATGAGGAGGTAGGCGAATAATACAATTTTTGCAGATTAACACTGGAGTGATAAATGATCAGATGGGCATGTACAGGTAGAGATATTGGTGTGCAAAAGAGCAGAAAAGTAAATAAATAAAAACAGTATAAAAACAGTATGGGAATGAGGTAGGTGAAAATGGGTGAGCTATTTACCTATAGACTATGTACAGCTGCAGCGATCGGTTAGCTGCTCGGATAGCTGATGTTTGAAGTTGGTGAGGAGATAAAAGTCTCCAACTTCAGCGATTTTGCAATTCGTTCCCAGTCACAGGCAGCAGAGTACTGGAACGAAAGGCGGCCAAATGAGTTGTTGGCTTTAGGGATGATCAGTGAGATACACCTGCTGGAGCGCGTGCTACGGATGGGTGTTGCCATCGTGACCAGTGAACTGAGATAAGGCGGAGCTTTACCTAGCATGGACTTGTAGATGACCTGGAGCCAGTGGGTCTGGCGACGAATATGTAGTGAGGGCCAGCCGACTAGAGCATACAAGTCGCAGTGGTGGGTGGTATAAGGTGCTTTAGTGACAAAGCGGATGGCACTGTGATAGACTGCATCCAGTTTGCTGAGTAGAGTGTTGAAGCCATTTTGTAGATGACATCGCCGAAGTCGAGGATCGGTAGGATAGTCAGTTTTACTAGGGTAAGCTTGGCAGCGTGAGTGAAGGAGGCTTTGTTGCGGAATAGAAAGCCGACTCTTGATTTGATTTTTGATTGGAGATGTTTGATGTGAGTCTGGAAGGAGAGTTTGCAGTCTAGCCAGACACCTAGGTACTTATAGATGTCCACATATTCAAGGTCGGAACCATCCAGGGTGGTGATGCTAGTCGGGCATGCGGGTGCAGGCAGCGATCGGTTGAAAAGCATGCATTTGGTTTTACTCGCGTTTAAGAGCAGTTGGAGGCCACGGAAGGAGTGCTGTATGGCATTGAAGCTTGTTTGGAGGTTTGATAGCACAGTGTCCAATGACGGGCCGAAAGTATATAGAATGGTGTCGTCTGCGTAGAGGTGGATCAGGGAATCGCCCGCAGCAAGAGCAACATCATTGATATATACAGAGAAAAGAGCCGGACGAGAATTGAACCCTGTGGCACCCCATAGAGACTGCCAGAGGACCGGACAGCATGCCCTCCGATTTGACACACTGAACTCTGTCTGCAAAGTAATTGGTGAACCAGGCAAGGCAGTCATCCGAAAAACCGAGGCTGTTGAGTCTGCCCGATAAGAATATGGTGATTGACAGAGTCGAAAGCCTTGGCGAGTCGATGAAGACGGCTGCACAGTACTGTCTTTTATCGATGGCGGTTATGATATCATTTAGTACCTTGAGTGTGGCTGAGGTGCACCAGTGACCGGCTCGGAAACCAGATTGCACAGCGGAGAAGGTACGGTGGGATTCGAGATGGTCAGTGACCTGTTTGTTGACTTGGCTTTCGAAGACCTTAGATAGGCAGGGCAGGATGGATATAGGTCTATAGCAGTTTGGGTCCAGGGTGTCTCCCCTTTGAAGAGGGGATCTCCTTGGGGATCTCAGACGATATGAAGAGAGGTTGAACAGGCTGGTAATAGGGGTTGCGACGATGGCGGCAGATAGTTTCAGAAATAAGCGGGTCCAGATTGTCAAGCCCAGCTGATTTGTACGGGTCCAGGTTTTGCAGCTCTTTCAGAACATCTGCTATCTGGATTTGGGTAAAGGAGAACCTGGAGAGGCTTGGGTGAGGAACTACGGGGCGGAGCTGTTGGCCGAGGTTGGAGTAGCCAGGCGGAAGGCATGGCCAGCCGTTGAGAAGTGCTTATTGAAGTTTTCGATAATCATGGATTTATCGGTGGAGACCGTGTTTCCTAGCCTCAGTGCAGTGGGCAGCTGGGAGGAGGTGCTCTTGTTCTCCATGGACTTCACAGTGTCCCAGAACTTTTGGAGTTGGAGCTACAGGATGCAAACTTCTGCCTGAAGAAGCTGGCCTTAGCTTTCCTGACTGACTCGTGTATTGGTTCCTGACTTTCCTGAACAGTTGCATATCCACGGGGGCTATTCGATGCTGTGCAGTCCGCCACAGGATGTTTTGTGCTGGTCGAGGGCAGTCAGGTCTGGAGGAACCAAGGGCTGTATCTGTTCTTGGTTCTGCATTTTGAACGGAGCATGCTTATCTAAAATGGTGAGGAAGTTACTTTTAAAGAATGACCAGGCATCCTCAACTGACGGGATGAGGTCAATGTCCTTCCAGGATACACGGGCCAGGTCGATTAGAAAGGCCTGCTCACAGAAGTGTTTTAGGGAGCGTTTGACAGTGATGAGGGTGGTCGTTTGACTGCGGCTCCGTGGCGGATACAGGCGATGAGGCAGTGATCGCTGAGATCCTGGTTGAAGACAGCGGAGGTATATTTGGAGGGCCAGTTGGTCAGGATGACGTCTATGAGGGTGCCCTTGTTTACAGAGTTAGGGTTGTACCTGGTGGGTTCCTTGATGATTTGAGTGAGATTGAGGGCATCTAGCTTAGATTGTAGGACTGCCGGGGTGTTAAGCATATCCCAGTTTAGGTCACCTAACAGAACAAACTCTGAAGCTAGATGGGGGCGATCAATTCACAAATGGTGTCCAGGGCACAGCTGGGAGCTGACGGGCTCGGTAGCAGGCGGCAACAGTGAGAGACTTGTTTCTGGAGAGAGTAATTTTCAAAATTAGTAGTTCGAACTGTTTGGGTATGGACCTGGAAAGTATGACATTACTTTGCAGGCTATCTCTGCAGTAGACTGCGACTCCGCCCCCTTTGGCAGTTCTATCTTGACGGAAGATGTTATAGTTGGGTATGGAAATCTCTGAATTTTTGGTGGCCTTCCTGAGCCAGGATT
>NW_026283655.1:0-7692 GCF_023373465.1 Oncorhynchus keta
ATGAACTATATTCTGGTAATCCGACCAAAATTGAACATATGCGGTGGTACTTAATGAATATGATGTCAGTTCAGTTGTCATCTGAGACATCAATGATATGTCTCATCAATAATCAAGATGACATAAACTCTACAGTGGAAAGTCTACACATCAGAGAGTTATCGGATTCATGGAATTGTTGTTCAATATAAATGTTTGAATATAAAAAATTATTTGTGATGGGATGAAATGTGATTTTGCTTCTAAAATGTGAGATTTGGGTTTTCATAGGTAGGGCTCTGCTCAATCAGTGGACCGCCCCTGTGAAGGACATAGGCTATAAAACTTTTCAAACACGCCCTCCTCTCCTTCCTATATAAAGCCTTGACGACAATGTAACCTCCTGTTCCGGATGTGAGACGATGGTCCGATGTCAGAATGGTTCAGATAATAACTACAGAACAAGCCAACATCAGCGTGAGCTTTTGGTTGCCGGAAATGGTATGAACTTTGAACTCTTATTCACTACAGAAGTGATACCTCCTAGCCGTTGAGTTAGCAACAGCGGCTGCAGAATGCAGGTTAGGAAGGAACAGACAGAGGGTGTGAGTGTAATTACGGATAAATTATTTTATAGAATAGCATGTCCATATCACTTAATCCAGCGTATCAAAGACCCACAACACTACCCACAATTCTGCTTTTAAATAATGTGTCCCTGCTCGTAAAATGTTAATCTCAGCAAAAATGGAGGTATCAAATAGTTGAAGCATTTGTACATGCGTGAGGGAATGCCACTGCAAGACGGCTAGGGTAAACAGTAACAGTGTTGGCCAAACTACAGCCCTTGCAGATCTGGGTCAGAGAGGTAAAGTAAACAACAGCCCTTGCAGATCTGGGTCAGAGGAATCAAATGGCTTGATGACCAAAACATCTGCTCTATCACTGTTTTTCCCTGCAGAGATGACAACTTTGTCAGGTCAGATCAAGGTGTATGCAGAGCCAATCACTTCTCTAACTATTACAATTGAACTGTTGTCTGTATCCATTTATCTATCTAATCTACATGTTGTATTTAGAGTCATTGCAAACCCGCTCCATTAGAGGATGTTTGTGTTCATTTAGTGTTGCAGTCGACCTTTTATATGTTGCGTATTTACAGTTGATCCACCCTTCATTTCTATGGGGTCAGCATAATAAACTCTGTCTGTTTTAGCTTTTGTTAGCTTCAAATCCTCCTACTGTGAGATGTTCTATGAGCTTAATCCCTCCAAGGTTTTAATACTAGTATGTGTCGAAACAAAGACAATAAAGTAGAAGCTACTAAACGATGGGGAGATACTAGTACGTGTCGAAACAAAAAGACAATAAAGTGACTACTAAACGATGGGGAGATACTGAAATCCCGTGTCTAAACAAAGACAATAAAGTGAAGCTACTAACGATGGGGAGATACTAGTACGTGTTGAAACAAAGACAATAAAGTGAAACGCTACTAAACGATGGGGGAGATACTAGTACGTGGCCAGAAACAAAGACAATAAAGTGAAGCTACTAAACGATGTAGGAGATACTAGTACGTGTCTAAAGCAAAGACAATAAAGTGAAGCTACTAACGATAGAGGAGATACTGTATGCATTGTGAAACAAAGACAATAAAAAGTGAAGCTACTAAGCGATAGGGGAGATACTAGTACGTGACGAAACAAAGACAATAAGTGAAGCTACTAAAAACGATGGGGAGATACTAGTACGTGTCTAAACAAAGACAATAAATGAACTACTAAACGATGAGGAGATACTAGTACGTGTCTAAACAAAAAGACAATAAAGTGAAGCTACTAGGCGATGAGGAGATACTGAAATACGTGACGAAACAAAGACAATAAAGTGAAGCTACTAAGCGATGGGAGATACTGAGTACGTGACGAAACAAAGACAATAAAGTGAAGCTACTAAGCGATGGGGAGATACTGAAGTACGTGGTGAAACAAAGACAATAAAGTGAAGCTACTAAGCGATGGGGAGATACTAGTACGTGTCGAAGCAAAGACAATAAAAGTGAAGCTACTAGCGATGGGGAGATACAAAGTACGTGTCGAGAAACAAAGACAATAAAGTGAAGCTACTAAGCGATGAGGAGATACTAGTACGTGTTGAAACAAAGACAATAAAAAAGTGAAGCTACTAAGCGATGGGGAGATACTGAGTACGTGTATTCGAAACAAAGACAATAATAGTGAAGCTACTAAGCGATAAGGAGATACTGAGTACGTGACGAAACAAAGACAATAAAGTGAAGCTACTAAACGATGGGGAGATACTAGTACGTGACGAAACAAAGACAATAAAGTGAAGCTACTAAGCGATGGGGAGATACTAGTACGTGACGAAACAAAGACTAATAAAGTGAAGCTACTAACGATGGGGAGATACTAGTACGTGTCTAAACAAAGACAATAAGTGAGCTACTAACGATAGGGGAGATGCTAGTACGTGTCAGAAACAAAGACAATAAAAAAGTGAAGCTACTATTGATAGGGAGATACTAGTACGTGACGAAACAAAGACAATAAAAAGTGAAGCTACTAAACGATGAGGAGATACTAGTCGTGTCAGAAACAAAGACAATAAAGTGAAGCTACTAAACGATGAGGAGATACTAGGTACGTGTCGAAACAAAGACAATAAAGTGAAGCTACTAAACGATAGGGAGATACTAGTACGTGACAGAAACAAAGACAATAAGTGAAGCTACTAAACGATGGGGAGATACTAGTACGTAACCGAGAAACAAAGACAATAAAGTGAAGCTACTAAACGATGGGGAGATACTAGTACGTGTCGAAACAAAGACAATAAAGTGAAGCTACTAAACGATGGGGAGATACTAGTACGTGTGAAACAAAGACAATAAGTGAAGCTACTAAAACGATGGGGAGATACTAAAGTACATTGTGAAACAAAGACAATAAAGTGAAGCTACTAAACGATGGGGAGATACTGATACGTGTCTAAACAAAGACAATAAAGTGAAGCTACTAAGCAGATGGGGAGATACTGGTACGTGTGAAACAAAGACAATAATGTGAAGCTACTAAACGATGGGGAGATACTATTACGTGTCGAGAAACAAAGACAATAAAGTGAAGCTACTAAACGATGGGGAGATACTGATGCGTGGCCGAAACAAAGACAATAAAGTGAAGCTACTTCATGATGGGGGGAGATACTGGTACGTGTGAAACAAAGACAATAAAGTGAAGCTACTAAACGATGAGGAGATACTAGTACGTGTCGAAACGAAGACAATAAAGTGAAGCTACTAGCGATGGGGAGATACTAGTACGTGTGAAACAAAGACAATAAAGTGAAGCTACTAAACGATGGGGAGATACTAGTACGTGGCGAAACAAAGACAATAAAGTGATGCTACTAAGCGATGAGGGAGATACTAGTACGTGACGAAACAAAGACAATAAAGTGAAGCTACTAAGCAGTGAAGGAGATACTAGTACGTGTCTAAACAAAGAACAATAAAGTGAAGCTACTAAACGATGAGGGGAGATACTGAGTACGTGACAAGCAAAGAACAATAAAGTGAAGCTACTAAACGATAGAGGCTACTGAAATGTAACGTCTAAAACAAGAACCAATAAATGACTACTAAACGATGGGGAGATACTAGTACGTGACGAAACAAAGACAATAGAGTGAAACTACTAAGCGATGGGAGATACTACTAGTATGTGGCGAAACAAGAACAATAAGTGAAGCTACTAAGCCGATGGGGAATATAATGCGTGTCGAAACAAAGACAATAAAGTGAAGCTACTAAGCGATGGGGAGATACTATTACGTGTCTAAACAAAGAGACAATAAAGTGAAGCTACTAAGCGATGGGGAGATACTAGTACGTGACGAAACAAAGACAATAAAGTGAAGCTACTAAACGATGGGGGAGATACTAGTACGTGACGAAACAAAGACAATAAAGTGAAGCTACTAAACGATGAGGAGATACTAGTACGTGTAGAAACAAAGACAATAAAGTGAAGCTACTAAGCGATGGGGAGATACTGGTACGTGACGAAACAAAGACAATAAAGTGAAGCTACTAAGCGATGGGGAGATACTAGTACGTGTCGAAACAAAGACAATAAAGTGAAGCTACTAAGCGATGGGGAGATACTAGTATGTGTCTAAACAAAGACAATAAAGTGAAGCTACTAAACGATGGGAGATACTAGTACGTGTCTAAACAAAGACAATAAAGTGAAGCTACTAAGCGGGTTAGCGAGCAGTGTGTCAAGAAGCAGTGGAGCTTGGCAGGGTAAGGTGTTCGAGAGGATGGCTCTCAACCTTTGCTTCTCCCATGTCCGTAAAGGGAGTTGCAGCTATGGAGCAAGACTAGCACTATCAGTGGATATCCCAAAAGTGGGAGAAAAAAGGGTTAAAAAATAAAATTATACAAATAAAGTCAATCAACTCAATACACTCTGTAGGGAAGCACCCACGGGGTAGCCGGAGGACAGCTAGCTTCTGTCCTCCTCTGAGTACATTGACATCAATACAAAACCTAGGAGTCTCATGGTCCTCACCACTTTCCATAGACTTACACAGTAATTATGACAACTTCCCGGGGAGGTCCTCCAACCTATCAGAGCTCTTGCAGCATGAAATAACATGTTGTCCACCCAATCAAAGGATCAGAGAATTAATCTAGTACTGAAAGCACGCTTCAGCTAGATAGCACCGTAGTGCTATCTACAGTGCTATCTAGATAGCAAATGTAGCTAGCTAGTTTAGTCTACTCAAACATCGTTTAGTCTATATCTTGATGGACAAGTTTAATGATTTCTAAATAACAAAACTACAAAATTAACTAACAAACAGAACCTAATGTTTATTTTGGTTGGAATATTATGGGACATTGGAGCTAACAACCACTGGCTAACAAAACATGCACGTCGTAGGCCTTGGGCCAATTCAATAAGAAACTGGCCTGGCTCTATGGAGGCTATTTGGGACCTGCAGACCACCGTACACTTCCATGCCAAACTATTCATGAGGAAGGGACCAACTAGTGGCGTCAACTAGTAGAGTTTTCAGAAAAGGCCCACAGACCTTGTACAAATCATTTCTAATTGTAAATAAATAAATAAAAATAGGTATGTTTTGTTGTCACATACACCAGATAGGTGCAGGAAAATTAGGTATTTTATAGGGTCAGCCATAGTAGTACAGCACCCCTAGGGCAAATTAGGTTAAGAGCCTTACTTGTTGGCTCAGGTACTCAAACCAGCAACCATTTGGTTACCAGCCCAACGCTCTAACCACTAGGATACCAATGACCTCTGTGTAGAAAAGTTTTCAGTGTTATGAGAAGAAGATGATTTTAGAGTAACTTGAAGTATTGAATATTAAACATGTAATCTGGTTATGATTGGTATGGGCTTGTAAGTGTACAGGTGGTTGGAAGATACATCAATAATTTCACTCTGCTGCTGGTGATTCTCTGATCCCTCTCTACGCAGACGACACCATTCTGTATACATCTGGCCCTTCTTTGGACACTGTGTTAACTAACCTCCAGGTGAGCTTCAATGCCATACAACTCTTCTTCCGTGGCCTGCTCTTAAATGCTAGTAAAACTAAATGCATGCTCTTCAACCGATCGTTGCCCAACTCACCCGTCCAGCATCACTACTCTGGATGGTTCTGACTAGAATATGTGGACAACTACAAATACCTAGCTGTCTGGTTAGACTGTAAACTCTCCTTCCAGACTCACATTAATCATCTCCAATACAAGATTAAATCTAGAATCGGCTTCTTATTTCACAACAAAGCATCCTTCATTCATGCTGTTAAAACATACCCTCGTAAAACTGACTATCCTACCGATCCTTGACTTCGATGTCATTTACAAAATAGCCTCAACACTCCACTCAGCAAATTGGATGCAGTCTATCACAGTGCCATCCATTTAGTCACCAAAACCCCATATACCACCCACCACTGCTGCCTGTATGCTCTCGTTGGCTGGCCCTCGCTTCATATCCGTCGCCAAACCCACTGGCTCCAGGTCATCGATAAGTCGTTGCTAGGTAAAGCCCCGCCTTATCTCAGATCACTGGTCACCATAGCACCACCCACCCGTAGCATGCGCTCCAGCAGGTATATCTCACTGGTCACCCCCAAAGCCAATTCCTCTTCGGCTGCCTTTCCTTCCAGTTCTCTGCTGCCAATGACAGGGAACGAACTGCAAAAATCACTGAAGCTGGAGACTCATATCTCCCCTCACTAGCTTTTAAGCACCAGCTGTCAGAGCAGCTCACAGATCACTGCACCTGTACACAGCCCATCTGTAAATAGCCCATCCAACTACCTCATCCCCATATTGTTATTTATTAATCTTGCTCCTTTGCACCCCAGTAGCACTACTTGCACACTCATCTTCTGCACACATCTATCACCCCAGTGTTTCATTTGACTGTAATAATTTCACCACCATGGCCTGTTTATTGCCACACCCCTTATCCTACCTCATTTGCACACACTGTATATAGACTTTATTGTATTATTGACTGTATGTTTATAAATTATGTGTTGGAGAAAAATATACCATTACTGCTGTTTTGGAACCACAAGAATAATCATCTTTTGTTATAGATTGCAAGCATATTTTATTGGGAATAGATTGTATGTAACATTATTTTGTATTCAAATATTAAATTACCTGAAACATTGAATCAATTGAATTTGAGATGGATGTGTCATGACTGGCCTGTTCGGATCAGGTTACCGTAGACCACACTCCCTACAAGAGACATCTCTCACACCCACCAGAGGAGAGATCGACAGGTATGGAGTTGGGGGTTTATGACATCATGCCCATTGTAAATCTTAAGGCAGCAAACAAAGTCCCTTGTCCTCTCAATATGGAGGATGAGAATGTATGATGGGCCTATGGAGAACCTACCTCAGAACAGTAACTGTCACGATCGTCGTATTGAGGAGACCAAAGTGCTGCGTGGTGCGAATGCATGATTTAATGAAAGACGGAAAAGCACGACGTACACTAAACGACCGTGACCACTAAAATCAACTCTGTTCTAACATGCAACATCACATAGACAATAACAACCCCGAAATACCCAAGAGGGGATAAAACATGTTAAGAATTATCATATCAGACTAGGTGGCCACCAGCTGCAGCCAAGTGTAACGACGTTCGTCTGTTGAATGAAAGAGTAGGACCGAAATGCAGCGTTAGGTACTCATGCCTTTAATGAATGAAAACGGTACATGAAATAACTGAAATACGAAAACAACAAACGGAACGTGAAACCTATTACAGCCTATCTGGTGACTACTACACAGAGACAGGTACAAACACCCACAAAATACAAAGCGCACTCAGGCTACCTAAATACGGTTCCCAATCCGAGACCACGAGAATCCCTGACTTCAATTGAGAATCGCTTCAGGCAGCCAAGCCTAACTAGACACACC
Organism: Oncorhynchus keta; assembly: GCF_023373465.1. Taxonomy (NCBI): domain Eukaryota; kingdom Metazoa; phylum Chordata; class Actinopteri; order Salmoniformes; family Salmonidae; genus Oncorhynchus; species Oncorhynchus keta. Next base: position 7,498 of record NW_026283655.1, read on the forward strand.
CCTAATCATACACAATCCCAATTAAATACAAAACCCCAATACGAAACACAACATATAAACCCATGTCACACCCTGGCCTACCCAAACATATAACAAAAACACAAAATACAATGACCAAGGCGTGACACCAAGGTCCGATTAGTTGTAACCCCAAAACTCAACACGAGGTTGAAGAAGACAAAGGAACGTCTTAAT
>NW_026283656.1:0-9374 GCF_023373465.1 Oncorhynchus keta
AAAAATATGCTAATTAGAATTTATTTAGGTGTTTGTTTTGTATCTATTGTCTTGTTTCATTCTTATTTATTGTTGTTGTTTTACACCTTGTGGGTGGGGGGCAATGGTTCAAATGGGAAGACTAGTATTTTGTTGTTGAATACCGCATTGAACAGTATATAATAATATATCACTATGTTGCCGAAAATGTTCAAGACTTATTGTTTCTTTTCAATAAAATGCATTCAAAACTACTTTCTTCACATTTCTGCTACTTTGCTTTCTCTTGCAAAACATATATGTTCACACATTTGCAGTACATTTAGCAATAATAATAATAAAACCTCTACTTTAGTAAAGAAAACATTTATGACAGCTGTGTTGTAATAAAAACAGTGGTGTCCACAGATTAAATGCAATCTTTATGCACTGTGAAGAGGGAAAACACAGATATTCACAAAGTTTGTGATGAATAACAGGTTGTTTCTTCCTGTAAAATAGATTTGGGGTTTAAAATTAAATGTAGCTCAGTTGGTAGGCATAGGCGCTTGTAACGCCAGGGTAGTGGGTTTGATCCCAGGACCACCCATACGTAGAATGTATGCACACATGACTGTAAGTCGCTTTGGATAAAAAGCGTCTGCTAAATGGCATATATTATTATATTATTATTATAAAATTAAATTAAGCTGCTTTATTTTTGGGGTTTATTGAAGGCAGGTCATTTTTTACCCCTTAGGACAAAGGGAGTATGCAGAATGTTAAGACTACACAAGGGTTAAACTCTTTAATATCATCCACAGCTTTGGCAACTTCCCCAATATTTGGAACCAGGACTGATCAGCCCAATCTACAAAAGCGAGAGAAAAATGTCAACCCAATAATTACAGTGGAATCGGCGTCAACAGCAATCTCAGAAAAAGCCTGCAGTATCATCAACAGCAGACTTGTACATTTCCTCAGTGAAAACAATGTCCTGAGCAAATGTCAAATTGGCTTTTACCAAAATACGTACAACAGACCGCGTATGCACCCTGCACCCCCATTGACAAACAAACAAAACAAAAACAAAAGTGTGCAGTTAAAATTGGCAACAAGCTGACATATTTATTTCCTCAGGGCTGTGGGGTGAGACAGGGATGCAGCTTGAGCTCACCCACTTCAACATATATTTCAATAAATTGGCGAGGGAACTAGAACAGTCTTCAGCACCTGGCCTCACCCTACTGGACTCGGAAATCAAATGTCTACTGTTTGCAGATTATCTGGTTCTTCTGTCCCCAACCAGCCTACAGCTGAACCTAGATCTTCTGCACAGATTCTGTCAGACTTGGGCCCTAACAGTGAATCTCAGTAAGACTAAATTAATCGTGTTCCAAAAAAGCTCCAGTAGCCAGAACAGAAAATACAAATTTGATCTAGACAATTCTACCTTAGACTACACAAAGAACTATACCAACCTTGGCCTAAACATCAACACCACAGGCAACTTCCACAAGGCTGTGAAATATCTAAGAGACAAGGCAAGAAGGGGGATTCTACGCCATCAACAGGAACACACAACTCAGCATTCCAATTAGGATCTAGCTAAAATACTTCAATCAGTTATAGAACTCTTGCCCTCTATGGTTGTGAGTTCTGGGGTCCACTCACCAACCAAGAATTCACAAAATGATACATACACCCAATTGAGACTCGATGCAGAATTCTGAAAATATACTTGTGTACAACGCAAAATCCCAAACAATGCATGCAGAGCAGAATTAGGACAATACCCGCTATTTATAAAAATCTCGAAAAGAGCTGTTCAATTCTATAACCCCTGAAAGGAAACAATGCCCACACATTCCACCACAAAGCTGGTTCTAGGGCTCTGTTCACAAACACAAACAGACCCCACAGATCCCCAGGACAGCAATACAATTAGACGCATTAGAACAAATCAACCAAAAAAACAGAGCAAATTGGAATGCTACCTTGCCTAAAAAGAGTACACAGTGGCAGAATAACTGACCACTGTGACTGACCCAAAATTCAGAGGCCTAAGAAAATCCTTGACTATGTACAGACTCAGTGAGCATAGCCTTGTTATTGAGAGAGGCTGGCATTGGCAGACGTGGCTCGAGAAGAGGTGGAAACTGAGCTAAACTTTGAATCTCCTGACAAATGTATGACCACATTAGAGATGCATATTTCCACAGATCACAGAGACACACAAGGAATTTGAAAGCAAATGAATCATAGATTAACCCCCGTATTTCTGTTAGGCGAAATATCGCAGTGTGCAATCACAGCAGCAAGATTTGTGGCCCGTTGCCATGAGAAAAGGGCAACAAGTGGAGCACAAACAACATTGTAAATACCACCAATATGTATCTGTTTATTTATTTTCCCCTACTATTCGTACTACAGCTATTTGCTTTTTCCTTTGCTCTGCGGTCCAACTGATCCCAAACCATCTCAATTGGGTTGTCGGGTGATTGTGGAGGCCAGGTCCTCTGATGCAGCACTCCATCACTCTCCTTCTTGGTCAAATAGCCCTTCCACAGTCTCGAGGTGTGTTTTGGGTAATTGTCCCTGTTGAAAACAAATGATAGTCCCACTAAGCGCAAACCAGCTGGGATGGCATATCGCTGCAGAATATGTCAAATATACTTTGATTTGTTTTAACACTTTTGGCTACTACATGATTCCATATGTGTTATTTCCTAGTTTTGATGTCATCCCTATTATTCTACAATGTAGAAAATATTTTTTAAATTAAAGAAAAACCCTGGAATGAGTAGCTGTGTCCAAACTTTGAGTTGTACTGTATATTTGATTAAACCTTTTTGAGTGCAATATTTAATATTCAATTAAAATGTTTTTGTTGATGTTGTTTGGTGTCTTCTCATTTAGATGTATTGTTTAATTCACTTGCTTTGGCAATGTTAATATGTTTGCCATGCTAATAGAGAGCCCCCAGATGGAGATGTCATAATACCCATAAAATCCAGCAGTCAAACAGGGAAATGGTTCCAATTGTTTTTCCACCATTCATTTTCCCCATATAGGTAACACCTAATATAAGGCCTGTGTTTTGTGTAGGTTTACCCTGGCGTGATGTTTTGATAACCATATAAATCTCTCTCGACAAGGTGACTTTAATCAACATATTCGGCTCTATTTACTCTCAGATTTGAAAATGCTAATTTATCAAAGTAAACATCATGCAAGACTACAAACCCTGCAAGCTCCTGCACATCATCTCTAGCGGACACCTTTGCTAGCAGGCATTGTGTCAATTTAAAACTTGCACACGACAGTTCACATAATTGAACATTCAAAGAAATGTTGCCAATTTATATATTACTACATTTGGCTAACATTAGATAGATAATCCCAGAGATTCTTACCTTGCCTTGATCAAGCAGTCTCATCCAGGTCATCATGGTATTTGTAGTTCTTCATGATACCACATTAGCAGCTAATTAGCATTTCATTTTTTTGGAGGGAGGATAAAAAGCAAATATATTGATAAAAGTCACCTTGTCCTAGAGAGATTTACACGGGGTTATCATAACGTCATGCCAGGGTAAACCTACACAAAACACGGCCCTTATTTGAAGTGTTTTCTAAAATCCTCTATGGGAAAAATGAATGGTGGAAAAACGATTGGAACCATTTCCCTGTTTGACTGCTGGATTTTATGGGTATTATGATATTCGTTACTCTATAAAACCCCATTGAATTGAAAGAAAGAGAGAGAGAGTGTGTGAGCGAGAGAGAGAGAGAGAGAGATGCCAAAATATGAGCCTTTCTTTGGCCCCCATGGATGTTGTTGGCTTTTGCAACTTTTGTGTTGTTGTAATGAAATAGTAGCAACTCTTCATGGATTGGTGTATATATCTGTCATCTTGCTGACACTGAATGTAGACACTTTGCTGGAAGGACCCTAGAAAGTTGTGTGTGGGTCAATACAGTTGTACGTGGCCAGACTGCCATCCAGTGTTTATGTCGAGTATTTTAGTACTAATGGTGAATTGTGAAAGAGTCCTAAGGGATGTAAGTGAAGTGGCACAGATTCTGCAACATCCAGAATCCAACACAAATAATCAAACAGATGGGCCTCTGCCTCCCATGGCAGCCTGGGAGGGAAATGCTACATTGATTCCACTACGGCAATGGGATCTGTGTGTGTGTGTGTGTGTGTGTGCGTGTGCGTGTGTGTGCATGTGCGTGTGCGCGTGTGCGTGTGCGTGTGCGTGTGCGTGCGTGTGTGTGTGTGTGTGTGTGTGTGTGTGTGTGTGTGTGTGTGTGTGTGTGTGTGTGTGTGCGCATGCATGTGTGTTGGTACATCTTGTGGCCCAATGCCTTTCTCTTTGCCCTGTTCTCACTCTCCCCACCTCGTGGGTATTTGCTTTGTTGGCACCTATCACCTATGACTGTAACCCACAAACAGAACAATGGAGGATATTCTCTCAACTCAGCATCTTGGTGAGAGAGCATGGTCAAACAACAACAAAGGAGCAAGACTGAGACCAGAGACTTCACACATTACTGAAAGTCGCATTGAAAACCACAGCAAGCAGATTAACATCACAGCACAGGGCATTATTTTCATGTACGCTTTCAAGTGTTGAAATCCTTCACCATGCACATGGGGGAAAAACTAAATTGTTCTTGAAAGTTATATTATTGAAAACATTGTCTAGGCTAAATGTAAAACTGCCACTGAATTGGTAGACTGCGTTGTTCTCTATGCTTTGTACAGTCCATTACAGCATTGGGAAAAGATTTCTCTCTGCTTTGGAAAGAGTGTTAGGTGGAAACGTCTTAAAGGCCCAGTGCGTTTTATTACACTGCTCAAAAAAATGAAGGGAACACTAAAATAACACATCCTAGATCTGAAAGAATGCATTTTTCTTATTAAATACTTTTTTCTTTACATAATTGAATGTGCTGACAACAAAATCACACAAAAATTTGCAATGGAAATCAAATGTATCAACCCATGGAGGTCTGGATTTGGAGTCACACTCCAAATTAAAGTGGAAAACCACACTACAGGCTGATCCAACTTTGATGTAATGTCCTTAAAACAAGTCAAAATGAGGCTCAGTAGTGTGTGTGGCCTCCACGTGCCTGTATGACCTCCCTACAACGCCTGGGCATGCTCCTGATGAGGTGGCGGATGGTCTCCTGAGGGATCTCCTCCCAGACCTGGACTAAAGCATCCGCCAACTCCTGGACAGTCTGTGGTGCAACGTGGCATTGGTGGATGGAGCGAGACATGATGTCCCAGATGTGCTCAATTGGAATCAGGTTTGGGGAACGGGCGGGCCAGTCCAAAGCATCAATAACTTCCTCTTGCAGGAACTGCTGACACACTCCAGCCACATGAGGTCGAGCATTGTCTTGCAGTAGGAAGAAACCAGGGCCAACCGCACCAGCATACGGTCTCACAAGGGGTCGGAGGATCTCATCTCGGTACCTAATGGCAGTCGGGCTACCTCTGGCGAGCACATGGAGGGCTGTGCGGCCCCCCAAAGAAATGCCACCCCACACCATGACTGACCCACCTCCAAACCGGTCATGCTGGAGGATGTTGCAGGCAGCAGAACGTTCTCCACGGCGTCTCCAGACTCTGTCACTTCTGTCACATGTGCTCAGTGTGAACCTGCTTTCATCTGTGAAGATGGGGGCGCTGGGTGGCATAATTTGCCAATCTTGGTGTTCTCTGGGCAAATGCTGCTGTAAGCACAACCCCACCTGTGGACGCGGGCCCTCATACCACCCTCATGGAATCTGTTTCTGACCGTTTGAGCAGACACATGCACATTGGTGGCCTGAGGTCATTTTGCAGGGCTCTGGCAGTGCTCCTCCTGCTCCTCCTTGCACAAAGGCGGAGGTAGCGGTCTTGCTGCTGGGTTGTTGCCCTCCTACAACCTCCTCCACGTCTCCTGATGTACTGGCCTGTCTCCTGGTAGCGCCTCCATGCTCTGGACACTACGTTGACAGACACAGCAAACCTTCTTGCCACAGCTCGCATTGATGTCCCATCCTGGATGAGCTGCACTACCTGAGCCACTTGTGTGGATTGTAGACTCCGTCTCATGCTACCACTAGAGTGAAAGCACCACCAGCATTCAAAAGTGACCAAAACATCAGCCAGGAAGCATAGGAACTGAGAAGTGGTCTGGTCACCACCTGCAGAACCACTCCTTTATTGGGGTGTCTTGCTAATTGCCTATAATTTCCACCTGTTGTCTATTCCATTTGCACAATTTATTTGTGAAATGTATTGTCAATCAGTGTTGCTTCCTAAGTGGACAGTTTGATTTCACAGAAGTGTGATTGACTTGGAGTTACATTGTGTTGTTTAAGTGTTCCCTTTATTTTTTTGAGCAGTGTATATATTTCTAAATTACAAGGTTGGTGTAAAACGGTGAAATAGTGAACATGATGATAATGCCCTTTAAGTGAAAGAGCTGTTTGAAAGTGCTTTGTTGTGATTTAATCTGCCATGCCTCAACTTGATGTGACACCACTCCCAGCTTCCCCCCTTTCCCCCACCAGCTTCCCATCCTCCCAGTCTGGGATGTCTACAAAATGCTTCAATGCGATCACGGTTTGTAAAGTACCCGGCCCGGACCTAATTCCCCAGAAACTGTTGAAAGATTTGACTTGTGAGGGCAGTACTCTCCTATGTCGTGTTCAAAACTCCTCTTTGAAGGAGGACCTAGTTCCTAAGCATTGGAATGAAGCAGTGGACATCCCCCATCCTCAAAACCCGTCCATGTAGAACAACTAAGACCAATATCTCTGACATCCCAGTTTGCAAAGATTGCTGAAGGCTTTGCTCTCCAGTGGATACTCAATGAAATCTCTTCTGACCCCAGACAGTTTGAAAGTCTAAAAGGCAGGTCCACCTCCCATCATCCCCATGACCTTGTTAGCCTTGTCTCTCCAAAGACTCAGAAAAAAACTTGGTCTGCTCTTTGGTAGCCACAGATTTCAGCAAAGCATTTGACAGGGTTATCCTCACAATCGTCATAAAAAAGATTCTGTCAGTGGGGGTGAGGCTTGAAATGGTCCCATGGATTTGTGACTTTATCGCTGACAGGAGATGGTGAAGCGTGATTCATCACTCCAGAGAATGCATTTTCACTGCTACAGAGTCCAACGCCGATGCATCATTGATGAGTGCAAGGAAAAGGACAGGGCCAAGGAAGGTGAGGGACTCCCATTCAGATCGGACACCACGATAGCGATCACCATCTGGCAGTCCGATGGACAAATCTGGGATTGGTGGATGCCAGGAAAACGCTACCTGCCCAAATGCATAGTGCCAACTTTAATGTTTGGTGGAGGAGGAATAATGGTCTGGGGCTATTTTTAATGGTTCGGACTTGGCCCCTTAGTTCCAGTGTAGAGAAATCTTAACACTACAGCACAAAATTACATTCTAGACGAGTCTGTGCTTCCCACTTTGTGGCAACAGTTTGGGGAAGGCCCTTTCCTGTTTCAGCATGACAATGACCCTGTGCACAAAGAGAGGCCCATACAGAAATAGTTTGTCGAGATTGGTGTGGAAGAACTTGACTGGTCTGCACAGAACACTGACCTCAGTTCCATCAAATACATTTGGAATGAATTGGAACACAGACTGCGAGCCAGGCCTAATCGCCTAAAATCAGTGCCCGACCTCACTAATGCTCATGTGGCTGAATGGAAGCAAGTCCTGGCAGAAATGTTCCAACATCTAGTGGAAAGCCTTCCAGAAGAGTGGAGTCTGTTATAGCACCAAAGGGAGGACCAACTCCATATTCATACCCATGATTTTGGAATGAGATGTTCAACGAGCAGGTGTCCACATACTTTTGGTCATGTAGTGTATGTCGATGACATGAATCTGCATGAAATCAGGAAACTGCAGCAACCATCATCAATGCAGAAGCAACTGGATGAGCTGAGCACCTGGACCGCTACCAATGACATGCTCCTCAATGAAAAGAAATGTGTAGTGATGTATGTCACACCCCCTTCTTCATCAACGGCGTTCCCCTGTCAGAAACATCAAAGGTCAGGGTGCTGTGTCTCACTGTCCAGCAGGACCTGTGTTGGAGGAGCCAGGTTAGCACCATGACCACAAGCACCAGAAGGAAACTGTTCCTCCTCAAGCGCATTAAGCGCTTCTCTGTAAAGACCTACTGTCAATCTACATTGGCTACGTAAGACCAGTTCTGGAGTATGTTGTACCTGGCTATTTGTCACGTGCGCTGAACACAACAGGTGTAGGTAGACCTTACAGTGAAATGCTTACTTACAGGCTCTAACCAATAGTGCAAAAAGGGTATTAGGTGAACAATAGGTAAGTAAAGAAATAAAAGCAACAGTATAAAGACAGTGAAAAACAGTAGCAAGTCTATAAACAGTAGCGAGGCTATAAAAGTAGCGAGGCTACATACAGACACCGGTTAGTCAGGCTGATTGAGGTAGCATGTTAAATGTAGATATGGTTAAAGTGACTATGCATATATGATGAACAGAGAATCGCAGTTGCGTCAAGAGGGGTTGGCGGGTGATGGGTGGCAGGACACAATGCAGATAGCCCGGTTAGCCAATGTGCGGTAGCACTGGTTGGTCCGGCCAATTGAGGTAGTATGTACATATGTACATGAATGTATAGTTAAAGTGACTATGCATATATGATAAACAGAGAGTAGCAGCAGCGTAAAAGAGGGGTTGGGACACACACACACACAAAGCAAATAGTCTGGGTAGCCATTTGATTACCTTTTCAGGAGTCTTATGGCTTGGGGGTAAAAACTGTTGAGAAGCCTTTTTGTCCTAGACTTGGAACTCTGGTACCGGCTTGCCATGTGGTAGTAGAGAGAACAGTCTATGACTGGGGTGGCTGGGGTCTTTTATCTATTTTAGGGCCTTCCTCTGACACCGCCTGGTGTAGAGGTCCTGGATGGCAGGCAGCTTAGTCCCAGTGATGTACTGGGCCATACGCACTACCCTCTGTAGTGCCTTGCAGTTGGAGGCTGAGCAATTGTCGTACCAGGCAGTGATGCAACCAGTCAGGATGCTCTCGATGTTGCAGCTGTAGAACCTTTTGAGGATGTCAGGACCCATGCCAAATCTTTTTAGTTTCCTGGGGAGGAATAGGCTTTGTCGTGCCCTCTTCACGACTGTCTTGGTGTGTTTGGACCATTCTAGTTTGTTGGTGATGTGGACACCAAGGAATTTGAAACTCTCAACCTGCTCCACTACAACCCCGTCGATGAGAATGGAGGCGTACTCGGCCCTCCTTTTCCTGTAATCCACAATCATCTCCTTAGTCTTGGTTACGTTGAGGGATAGGTTGTTATTCTGGCACCACCCGGCCAGGTCTCTGACCTCCTCCC
>NW_026283657.1:0-6849 GCF_023373465.1 Oncorhynchus keta
AACTGCCGCTAACACCTAACACTGTAGCTGGCATCAGTAACACGCCTGTAGCTAGCATCAGTACACTGTAGCTAGCACACACACTGTAGCTAGCACCTTCACACTGCCGCTAACACCTCCACACTGCCGCCAACACCTCTCCACACTGGCCGCTAACACCTGGCAACACTGTAGCTAGCACCTTCACACTGCCGCTAACACCTTCACACTGCCGCCAACACCTAACACTGTAGCTAGCACCTCACACTGCCGCAACACCTTCACACCGCCGCTAACACCTAACACCGTAGCTAGCACCTCTCACACTGCCGCTAACACCTAACACTGTAGCTAGCATCAGCACACTAGAAGCAACATCAGCACACTGCAGCTAGCATCAGTACACTGTAGCCAACATCAGTACACTGTAGCTGGCATCAGCACACTGTAGCCAGCATCAGCACACCGTAGCTACCATCAGCACACCGTACAACATCACTGTAGCTGGCATCAGTACATCGGTAGCCAACATCAGCACACTGTAGCTAGCATCAGTACACTGTAGCTAACATCAGTACACTGCAGCTAACATCAGCACACTGGGTAGCTGGCATCAGCACACCGCAAAGCTAACATCAGCCAACACTGTAGCTAACACCTAACACTGTAGCTGGCATCAGTACACTGTAGCTAACATCAGTACACTGTAGCCGGCATCAGTACACTGTAGCCAGCATCAGTACACTGTAGCACAGCAGTACACTGCAGCTAACACCTGTAAACTCGTGGTGACCAAAACCCAACATTGTAGCTAACACACCTGTAAACCTCGTAGCTACCACCTGTCCACGGCTGGCATAACACCTAACACTGTCAAGCTAACACCTCATGACGACTGTAGCTCAAGACCTACAACCGTAGTTAACAATTAACACCGTAGCCAACACCTGTACACTGTGGAAGCACTGATCTTCAACCGTGAAGAAGATTCAACAATGTGGCTAACTCCTGTACACTGCAGCCAACACCTCAACACTGTAGCTAACACCCGCACGACTGTAGCTGCACACCTAACACCGTATCTAACACCTGCACACTGGCCGCCAACACCTGTCACACTGTATCTAACACCTGCAACACCGAAGCTAGCACCTGCACACTGAAGCCAACACCTGTACACTGTGGCTAACACCTAACAACTGTAGCTAAGCACCTGTAAACTGTAGCTACACCTTCAACTGTCGCCAACACCTAACACTGCCGCCAACACCTGTACACTGTAGCTAACACCCAACAACTGTAGCTAACACCCGTACACTGAAGCTAACACCTGTACACTGAAGCTAACACCCAACACTGTAGCTAACACTCCGTACACTGAAGCTGACACCGTACACCGAAGCTAACACTCTAACACTGTTGCTAACACCTAACAGCGTTGCTAACACCTCGCAACTGTATCTAACACCTAACACTGTAGCTAACACCTAACACTGTATCTAACACCTAACACTGTAGCTAACACCTAGCACTGTAATAACACCTGTACTCAAGCTAACACCTAACACTGCAACATCAGCACCTGCACGCAGGCTAACACCTAACACTAGCTGCCTGTACACTGGCTTCCTTTTCTTTCTCTAACACCTGCACACTGAAGCTAACATATGCACTGTCTATACCTGCACTGATAACACCTAACACTGTTGCCTATTACCCCTAACACTGTAGCTAACACCTGTACACTGAAGCTACTTTTCTACCACTGACTAACACCTGTACACTGCCAGCTAACACCTAACACTGAAGCTACTTACCTGTACACTGTAGCTAACACCCTAACACTGTATCTAACACCTGTACATAAGCTCAACACCACATGACACTAACACCTGTACACCATGTCTGCTTACCTGCACACTGAAGCTAACACCTAGCACACTGTTGCTAACACCTATACACTGTAGCTAAGACCTACAACTGTAGTTAACAACTTAATGCTGTAGCTAACACCTAACACTGATTTGCTAACACCTGTACACTAGCTAACACCTAACACTGTAGCCTAACACCTAACACTAGAATAACACCTGTACACTGTAGCTAACAATGAACATATTGTGCTGCTCTTCAAAGACTGACACAGACAGGAAGCTAACAGGCAGACAGACAATAACACATGCCCAGCGTATCATTAAAAAATTCTAATTTTTTGGGCTGCATGTCTTGTATTTGATTTGCCTTTGTGAAATCCATAGAAAACTCTCTCTCTCTATCTCTATATATACTCTCTCTCTCTCTCATCAAATTGATGCCTCCCTCCCTGAGCATATGATCAATTACACTGCATAAATTTCATTTTCAGGTTGTCTTCAATGCAGAAACATTAATTCATATTCTCCATGTACCCGCAGGCACATCAGGGCCTGTATGGAACACAGTATTAACATTGACTTCAATATAAAACTGGTTGGTCTTATAAACAGCATAGACCTGCCTGATACAGTGTGGAAGAATTCAGACCCTTGATTTTTTCATTTTGTTACATTACAGCCTTCTTCTAAAATGGATTCCCTTTTAATATTTTTTTCTCATCAATCTACCCCATATTGATATCACAATGCCCCATACCCCATGCCCCATAATGATATCACAATACCCCATAATGATATCTATTACCTATAATGCCCCGTACCACTGACGACAAGCGAAAACAGGTTTAAATGTTATACTGATTTAAAAAATGTAAAACAGAAAAACCTTATTTACATTATTCTGATCCTTTGCTTTGAGACTTGAGGTGAGTCCCTGTTTCCAGAGTCATGTCTGGAGCTCCTGGCACCATCCCTACGGTGAAGCATGTTAATTGGCAGCATCATGTAATGGGGACGTTTTCCAGTGGCAGGGACTGGGAGACTAGTCAGGATACATACATACAGACAGACAGACAGACAGACAGACAGACAGACAGACAGACGAAGACAGACAGACAGACAGACAGACAGACAGACAGACATGTGTGTTACCTGTTAGACTATAGACTGTGCAGTAGTGTGTGTTACCTGTTATACTGTGGTAGTGTGTTACCTGTTACATACTGTGGTAGTGTGTTGCACTGAACTGTGGTAGTGTGTTGCCTGTTATACTGTGGTAGTGTGTTACCTGTTATACTATAGACTGTGTTACCTGTTATACTATAGACTGTGTTACCTGTTATACTATGAACTGTGTTACCTGTTATACTATAGACTTCAACCTTACATTTACATTACATTTAAGTCATTTAGCAGGCGCTCTTATCCAGAGCGACAGAAGTGGTGCATTCTGCATATGACATCCAGTGGAACAGCCACTTTACAATAGCATCTAAATCTTTAAGGGGGGGAGTGAGAAGGATTACTTTATCCTATCCTAGGTATTCCTTAAGTGGGGTTTCAGGTGTCTCGGAAGGTGGTGATTGACCTTTGTCCCTGGCCGTGGAGGAGTTTGTTCCACTATTGGGGGCCAGAGCAGCGAGTTACAACAGTTTTGACTGGGCTGGAGCGGGAACTGTACTTCCTCAGTGGTAGGGAGGCGAGCAGGCCAGAGGTGGATGAACGCAGTGCCCTTGTTTGGGTGTAGGGCCTGATCAGAGCCTGGAGGTACTGAGGTGCCGTTCCCCTCACAGCTCCGTAGGCAAGCACCGCCGTCTTATGCCGGATGCGAGCTTCAACTGGAAGCCGGTGGAGAGAAGCCAGGAGGCCGGGGCTGCAATGAAGCAAGGAAGGTTGAACACCCAGACGGGCTGCGGCGTTCTGGATGGTTAACAGGGTTTTAATGGCACAGCGAGAGCCTTCAAACAGCGAGTTGCAGTAATCAGACGGGAGATGACAAAGTGCCTGGATTAGGACCTGCGCAACACCCTATTGTGAGGTAGGGTCGTACTCTGCGGATGGTGCAGAACATGAACCTACAGGAACGGGCCACCGCCTTGATGTTAGTTGAGAACGACAGGGTGTTGTCCAGGATCACGCCAAGGTTCTTAGCGCTCTGGGAGGAGGACACAATGGAGTTGTCAACCGTGATGGCGAGATCATGGAACGGGCAGTCCTTCCCCGGGAGGAAGAGCAGCTCCGTCTTGCCGAGGTTCAGCTTGAGGTGGTGATCCGTCATCCACACTGATATGTCTGCCAGACATGCAGAGATGCGATTTCGCCACCTGGTCATCAGAAGGGGGAAAGGAGAAGATTAATTGTGTGTCGTCTGCATAGCAATGATAGGAGAGACCATGTGAGGTTATGACAGAGCCAAGTGACTTGGTGTATAGCGAGAATAGGAGAGGGCCTAGAACAGAGCCCTGGGGGACACCAGTGGTGAGAGCGCGTGGTGAGGAGACAGATTCTCGCCACGCCACCTGGTAGGAGCGACCTGTCAGGTAGGACGCAATCCAAGCGTGGGCCGCGCCGGAGATGCCCAACTCGAGAGGGTGGAGAGGAGGATCTGATGGTTCACAGTATCGAAGGCAGCCGATAGGTCTAGAAGGATGAGAGCAGAGGAGAGAGAGTTAGCTTTAGCAGTGCGGAGCGCCTCCGTGATACAGAGAAGAGCAGTCTCAGTTGAATGACTAGTCTTGAAACCTGACTGATTTGGATCAAGAAGGTCATTCTGAGAGAGATAGCGGGAGAGCTGGCCAAGGACGGCACGTTCAAGAGTTTTGGAGAGAAAAGAAAGAAGGGATACTGGTCTGTAGTTGTTGACATCGGAGGGATCGAGTGTAGGTTTTTTCAGAAGGGGGTGCAACTCTCGCTCTCTTGAAGACGGAAGGGACGTAGCCAGCGGTCAGGGATGAGTTGATGAGCGAGGTGAGGTAAGGGAGAAGGTCTCCGAAATGGTCTGGAGAAGAGAGGAGGGGATAGGGTCAAGCGGGCAGGTTGTTAGGCGGCCGGCCGTCACAAGACGCGAGATTTCATCTGGAGAGAGAGGGGAGAAAGAGGTCAGAGCACAGGGTAGGGCAGTGTGAGCAGAACCAGCGGTGTCGTTTGACTTAGCAAACGAGGATCGGATGTCGTCGACCTTCTTTTCAAAATGGTTGACGAAGTCATCTGCAGAGAGGGAGGAGGGGAGGAGGAGGATTCAGGAGGGAGGAGAAGGTGGCAAAGAGCTTCCTAGGGTTAGAGGCAGATGCTTGGAATTTAGAGTGGTAGAAAGTGGCTTTAGCAGCAGAGACAGAGGAGGAAAATGTAGAGAGGAGGGAGTGAAAGGATGCCAGGTCCGCAGGGAGGCGAGTTTTCCTCCATTTCCGCTCGGCTGCCCGGAGCCCTGTTCTGTGAGCTCGCAATGAGTCGTCGAGCCACGGAGCGGGAGGGGAGGACCGAGCCGGCCTGGAGGATAGGGGACATAGAGAGTCAAAGGATGCAGAAAGGGAGGAGAGGAGGGTTGAGGAGGCAGAATCAGGAGATAGGTTGGAGAAGGTTTGAGCAGAGGGAAGAGATGATAGGATGGAAGAGGAGAGAGAAGCGGGGAGAGAGCGAAGATTGGGCCTAGGCGCGATACCATCCGAGTAGGGGCAGTGTGGGAAGTGTTGGATGAGAGCGAGAGGGAAAAGGATACAAGGTAGTGGTGGAGACTTGGAGGGAGTTGCAATGAGGGTTGGTGGAAGAACAGCATCTAGTAGATGTGAGTCGACGTATTTGCCTGCCTTGTAGTGAGGGGGAAGGTGAGAGGGGTGAGGTCAAGAGGAGAGAGGAGTGGAAGAAGGAGGCAGAGAGAGTGAGTCCAAGGTAGACGTGGGAAGGTTAAAGTCGCTGAACTGAGAGGTGAGCCGTCCTCAGGAAATACTTGATTTGTTATACTATAGACTGTGTTACCTGTTATCACTATAGACTGTATTTTATATTATACTATATTCTTATTTTGTTATATATAGACTGTGTTACCTGTTATACTATAGACTGTGTTACCTGTTATACTATAGACTGTGTTACCTGTTATACTATAGACTGTGTCTACCTGTTATACTATAGACTGTGTTACCTGTTATACTATAGACTGTGTCACCTGTTATACTATAGACTGTGTTACCTGTTATACTATAGACTGTGTTACCTGTTATACTATAGACTGTGTTACCTGTTATACTATAGACTGTGTTACCTGTTATACTATAGACTGTGTTACCTGTTATACTATAGACTGTGTTACCTGTTATACTATAGACTGTGTTACCTGTTATACTATAGACTGTGTTACCTGTTATACTATAGACTGTGTTACCTGTTATACTATAGACTGTGTTACCTGTTATACTATAGACTGTGTTACCTGTTATACTATAGACTGTGTTACCTGTTATACTATAGACTGTGTTACCTGTTATACTATAGACTGTGTTACCTGTTATACTGTGGTAGTGTGTTACCTGTTATACTATAGACTGTGTTACCTGTTATACTATAGACTGTGTTACCTGTTATACTATAGACTGTGTTACCTGTTATACTATAGACTGTGTTACCTGTTATACTGTGGTAGTGTGTTACCTGTTATACTATAGACTGTGTTACCTGTTATACTATAGACTGTGTTACCTGTTATACTATAGACTGTGTTACCTGTTATACTATAGACTGTGTTACCTGTTATACTATAGACTGTGTTACCTGTTATACTATAGACTGTGTTACCTGTTATACTATAGACTGTGTTACCTGTTATACTATAGACTGTGTTACCTGTTATACTATAGACTGTGTTACCTGTTATACTATAGACTGTGTTACCTGTTATACTATAGACTGTGTTACCTGTTATACTATAGACTGTGTTACCTGTTATACTATAGACTGTGTTACCTGTTATACTATAGACTGTGTTACCTGTTATACTATAGAC
>NW_026283658.1:0-22397 GCF_023373465.1 Oncorhynchus keta
ATACAACTGTGATTTGCAATTACAATACAGTGCTGATCAACATGAACAATAGGGGGTGAAGGGGAGGGGATGTTGTGGTAACAAACAGGTTCTTACTGGCTGGCCGTCGTTACCGGGTGTTCCTGCTGGTCCTGGGGGCCCCTGGGGGTCCTGGGTCCCTGGCAATCCCTGAGAGAAGCCTTTGCTAAAGAGACTGTGTGGGCCTGGGGGCCCAGGGGAGCCAGGGGGCCGGCTGGCCCTGGATCTCCTTGCTCTCCTTTCTGACTGGAAGTCACCTGGAGAGAGAGAGAGAGTCACACCATGAGAACATTAAGTGTGGTATTGGCAACCAATGATTTGTTTGATGGCTGGTCAGGTACTATCCATGATATGTATTAACCCTAGATGACTGACAGGGGCCTCTGTTTGGAAGCAACTGCACAGCCATCTTGTTACTCCTCCTCCAGTGTAAAACAGATGTTGGAAAATATAGAAATGCATTTATTAATGTCTACATTCATTTTAGACAAGTATATTCTATTACAGACACCTTAATGCAGACTTTTAAAATTATATTTCAGACTCTGAACATAAAACAATAATGAAAGAGCATATTCCTTTAATAAATACATCTTTTTTTTTTAGAGGAGGACTAATGTTACTGTCCCCATGTCATTTTTGTCCTTAAACCTTTACTGAAATACTGTAAAAATTCCAAATCATTCATGGAGTACTGCTTCTTCCGGGCAGTACCGAGTATGGAGGCCGTGGCTTCTAAGCTTCTCAATGGTCATTGCATACTGTAGTATATCAATCCAGGGTTTATACACATCATTACTATAGGGCAGGTAACACACGGGTCTTCAGTTGCATTCTCTTAAATCTGTCAACAACTCATACTTACACTGCTTGGTCTGTAGTCTGCATCCGCAGTCCGACTTGGTCCTGTGGCCAAAGATACAACATTCTCAATACACATGTATATGGCTCTGTGTCTTACCAGGTTTTATCGCCCCCTGGTGGCTCATCATTTCAACACCACAAGGATTATAATAATATTAATAATATATTCATGCATGTACAATCTACCTCCATGTCTCTCGCTCTCCTTCACATCTCTACCTTCTCTACTTTCTGCTCCACGTCCTGACCTGAGATCTCATCAGCATCCTCATCGTCACTGGGCGATGCCCCTCGGTGGAGGGGCGCGCACAGGGGTGCCCTATGGTTCCTCTGGCTGAGAGGGCATGCGGAGGTAGGGGGTAGCAGAGAGAGAGGAAGAGAGGGAGGGGGATGGGGTCAGATTTAAAAGGATGCATCCTTTGAACATAGAGCTATAGCCAGGCTCTGCTGTTCTGCAAGATAGCTTTGTTGCCGCCCTGTGGTGATTTGCAGCTGAGCATGAGTCAAGAAAGCTTAACTAGGTCATCCAATGGAATTCAATTAAATGTGCACTATGCAGAAATCGCTCTGCCATTTCCTGGTTGCTAAAATTCTAATAGTTTGCCAATTTTCAGTTTATGACAAACGTACAAGTATAGTGAAGAATCAGTGTACCATCTAAAACCACTGTGAAATATATTTTACATAACCAAAAGTATTGTATTTTTCAGTTTTTGAATCTGTACAAAACCGAAAGTAAAAGATGCAAAATGTAACTTAAGAACGAGAAGCATAGAAATAGAGATAATAGAACAGATCATTGAACTTGCTTTCAATGAGAGAATGACATATCTATAACAGCCATTCTATGTGAAGCTGGTCGGGCCTCTACCCAAAACACTGACATATTGTAACTTTATTAAATTCAAATGCGTTTTATTTTCCCCAGAGGGAACCTTGTGTGGTGACGGATTGGTTGCTAAGGTTTTTACATGTTTTTCCTAGAAAGCCATTATGGAATGATAGCATGAATTATTATCATTTATAAAGCATTGTGGCTATGACTGCATTTCGTATCTAAGCGACCCTAGAATTTATAATGTTTGGTTAATTTGTTGCCATGATTACTTGTGGCCATATTTCTGAAGATACTTTCAGTCCTCACTGGGCTTCAGATGTTTCCAAATGTCTTTTGCGTGATTGTTACAGAACTCTATTATTTTTACCTTTATTTAACCTTTTACTCTACTCGAAGGCTACCTGCCACTCTACACTCTAACCACTAGGCTACCTGCCACCTCTACACTCTAACCACTAGGCTACCTGCCACTCTACACTCTAACCACTAGGCTACCCTGCCTTCTCTACACTCTAACCACTAGGCTACCCTGCCACCTCTACACTCTAACCACTGGGCTACCTGCCACCTCTACACTTCTAACCACAGGCTACCCTGCCACCTCTACACTCTAACCACTAGGCTACCCTGCCACCTCTACACTCTAACCACTAGGCTACCCTGCCACCTCTACACTCTAACCACTAGGCTACCCTGCCACCTCTACACTCTAACCACCAGCTACCCTGCCACCTCTACACTCTAACCACTAGGCTACTCCCTGCCACCTCTACACTCTAACCACTAGGCTACCCTGCCACCTCTACACTCTAACCACTAGGCTACCTGCCACCTCTACACACTAACCACTAGGCTACCCTGCCTTTCTATACACTCTAACCACTAGGCTACCCTGCCACTCTACACTCTAACCACTGGGCTACCTGCCACCTCTACACTCTAACCACTGGCTACCCTGCCACCTCTACACTCTAACCACTAGGCTACCCTGCCACCTCTACACTCTAACCACCAGGCTACCCTGCCACCTCTACACTCTAACCACTAGGCTACCCTGCCACCTCTACACTCTAACCACTAGGCTACCCTGCCACCTCTACACTCTAACCACTAGGCTACCCTGCCACCTCTACATCAACCACTAGGCTACCCTGCCACCTCTACACTCTAACCACTAGGCTACCCTCTGCCACCTCTACACTCTAAACCACTAGGCTACCCTGCCACCACACACTCTAACCACTAGGCTACCCTGCCACCTCTACACTCTAACCACTAGGCTACCTGCCACCTCTACACTCTAACCACTAGGCTACCCTGCCACCTCTACACTCCCCCAACCACCAGGCTACCCTGCCACCTCTACACTCTAACCACCAGGCTACCCCGCACATCTCTACACTCTAACCACTCAGCTACCTGCCACCTCTACACTCTTAACCACTAGGCTACCTGCCACCTCTACACTCAACCACAGGCTACCCTGCCACCTCTACACTCTAACCACTAGGCTACCCTGCCACCTCTACACTCTAACCACTAGGCTACCTGCCACCTCTACACTCTAACCACTAGGCTACCCTTGCCGCCACTTCTAACCACCAGGCTACCCTGCCGCCTCTACACTTCTAACCACATAGGCTACTCCTGCCGCCTCTACACTCTAACCACCGCTACCCTGCCGCCCACACTCTAACTACTAGGCTACCCTGCCGCCTCTACACTCTAACCACTAGGCTACCATGCCACTTCTACACTCTAACCACTAGGCTACCCTACCGCCTACACTCTAACCACTAGGCTACCCTGCCACCTCTACACTCTAACCACTAGGCTACCCCCTGCCACCTCTACACTCTAACCACTAGGCTACCCTGCCTTCTACACTCTAACCACTAGGCTACCCCTGCCACCTCTACACTCTAACCACTAGGCTACCTGCCACCTCTACACTCTAACCACTAGGCTACCCTGCCACCCTACACTCTAACCACTAGGCTACCCTGCCACCTCTACACTCTAACCACTAGGCTACCTGCCACCTCTACACTCTAACCACTAGGCTACCTGCCACCTCTACACTCTAACCACTAGGCTACCCCTGCCACCTCTACACTCTAACCACTAGGCTACTCCTGCCGCCTCTACACTCTAACCATAGGCTACCCTGCCGCCTCTACACTCTAACCACTCGGCTACCCCTGCCGCCTCTACACTCTAACCACTAGGCTACCCTGCCGCCACACTCTAACGACTAGGCTACCATGCCACCTCTACACTCTAACCACTAGGCTACCTGCCGCCTACACTCTAACCACCAGGCTACCCTGCCACCTCTACACTCTAACCACTAGGCTACCCTGCCACCTCTACACTCTAACCA
Source organism: Oncorhynchus keta (assembly GCF_023373465.1). NCBI lineage: Eukaryota > Metazoa > Chordata > Actinopteri > Salmoniformes > Salmonidae > Oncorhynchus > Oncorhynchus keta. Next base: position 4,104 of record NW_026283658.1, read on the forward strand.
CTAGGCTACCTGCCACCTCTACACTCTAACCACTAGGGCTACCCTGCCACCTCTACACTCTAACCACAGGCTACCTGCCACTCTACACTCTAACCACTAGGCTACCTGCCGCTTCTACACTCTAACCACTAGGCTACCTGCCGCCCTACACTCTCCAAACCACTAGGCTACCCTGCCGCTCTACACTCTAACCACTAGGGCTACCTGCCGCCTCTACACTCCCAACCACCAGGCTACCCTGCCGCCCACTTTGGCAACCACTCAGGCCACCCTGCCGCCTACACTCTAACCACCAGGCTACCCTGCCACCCTACACTTCCAACCACTCAGGCTACCCTGCCTCTCTACACTCTAACCACTAGGCTACCCTGCCACCTCTACACTCTAACCACTAGGCTACCTGCCACCTACACTCTAACCACCAGGCTACCCGCCACCTCTACACTCTAACCACCAGGCTACCCTGCCACCTCTACACTCTAACCACTAGGCTACCTGCCACCTCTACACTCTAAACCACTAGGCTACCCTGCCACCTCTACACTCTAACCACTAGGCTACCACCTCTACACTCCCCAAACCACTAGGCTACCCTGCCACCTCTACACTCTAACCACTAGGCTACCTGCCACCTCTACACTCTAATCACTAGGCTACCCTGCCACCTTTACACTCTAACCACTAGGCTACCCTGCACCTCTACACTCTAAGCACCAGGCTACCTGCCACCCTCTACACTCTAATCACTAGGCTACCTGCCACCCTCTACACTCTAACCACTAGGCTACCTGCCACCTCTACACTCTAACCACTCAGGCTACCTGCCACCTCTGACATCAAACCACTAGGCTACCTGCCACCTCTACACTCTAACCACTAGGCTACCTGCCACCTCTACACTCTAATCACTAGGCTACCTGCCACCTCTACACTCTAACCACCAGGCTACCCTGCCACCTCTACACTCTAACCACTAGGCTACCTGCCACCTCTACACTCTAACCACTAGGCTACCCTGCCGCCTACACTCTAACCACTAGCTACCTGCCACCTCTACACTCTAAACCACTAGGCTACCTACCACCTCTACACTCTGTAAACCACCAGGCCACCTGCCACCTCTACACTCTAACCACCAGGCTACCTGCCACCACACTCCCAACCACCAGGCCACCTGCCACCTCATACACTCTAACCACCAGGCTACCCGCCACCTCTACACTCTAACCACCAGGCCACCCGCCACCTCTACACACTAACCACTAGGCTACCCCCAACCACCTCTACACTCTCCCCAACCACTAGGCTGGCCTCTGCCACCTCTACACTCCCAACCACTAGGCTACCCTGCCACCTCTACACTCTAACCACTAGGCTACCCTGCCACCTCTACACTCTAACCACTAGGCTACCCTGCCGCCTCTACACTCTAACCACTAGACTACCCTGCCACCTCTACACTCTAACCACTAGGCTACCTGCCGCCTCTACACTCTAACCACTAGGCTACCTGCCACCTCTACACTCTAACCACTAGGCTACCCTGCCACCTCTACACTCTAACCACTAGGCTACCCTGCCGCCTCTACACTCTAACCACTAGGCTACCTGCCGCCTCTACACTCTAACCACTAGGCTACCTGCCACCTCTACACTCTAACCACTAGGCTACCTGCCACCTCTACACTCTAACCACTAGGCTACCCTGCCACCTCTACACTCTAACCACTAGGCTACCCTGCCACCTCTACACTCTAACCACTAGGCTACCCTGCCACCTCTACACTCTAACCACTAGGCTACCCTGCCACCTCTACACTCTAACCACTAGGCTACCCTGCCACCTCTACACTCTAACCACTAGGCTACCCTGCCACCTCTACACTCTAACCACTAGGCTACCCTGCCACCTCTACACTCTAACCACTAGGCTACCTGCCACCTCTACACTCTAACCACTAGGCTACCCTGCCACCTCTACACTCTAACCACTAGGCTACCCTGCCACCTCTACACTCTAACCACTAGGCTACCCTGCCACCTCTACACTCTAACCACTAGGCTACCCTGCCACCTCTACACTCTAACCACTAGGCTACCCTGCCACCTCTACACTCTAACCACTAGGCTACCCTGCCACCTCTACACTCTAACCACTAGGCTACCCTGCCACCTCTACACTCTAACCACTAGGCTACCCTGCCACCTCTACACTCTAACCACTAGGCTACCCTGCCACCTCTACACTCTAACCACTAGGCTACCCTGCCACCTCTACACTCTAACCACTAGGCTACCCTGCCACCTCTACACTCTAACCACTAGGCTACCCTGCCACCTCTACACTCTAACCACTAGGCTACCCTGCCACCTCTACACTCTAACCACTAGGCTACCCTGCCACCTCTACCCTCTAACCACTAGGCTACCCTGCCACCTCTACACTCTAACCACTAGGCTACCCTGCCACCTCTACACTCTAACCACTAGGCTACCTGCCACCTCTACACTCTAACCACTAGGCTACCTGCCACCTCTACACTCTAACCACTAGGCTACCTGCCACCTCTACACTCTAACCACTAGGCTACCCTGCCACCTCTACACTCTAACCACTAGGCTACCCTGCCACCTCTACACTCTAACCACTAGGCTACCCTGCCACCTCTACACTCTAACCACTAGGCTACCTGCCACCTCTACACTCTAACCACTAGGCTACCTGCCACCTCTACACTCTAACCACTAGGCTACCTGCCACCTCTACACTCTAACCACTAGGCTACCCTGCCACCTCTACACTCTAACCACTAGGCTACCTGCCACCTCTACACTCTAACCACTAGGCTACCCTGCCACCTCTACACTCTAACCACTAGGCTACCCTGCCACCTCTACACTCTAACCACTAGGCTACCCTGCCACCTCTACACTCTAACCACTAGGCTACCCTGCCACCTCTACACTCTAACCACTAGGCTACCCTGCCACCTCTACACTCTAACCACTAGGCTACCCTGCCACCTCTACACTCTAACCACTAGGCTACCCTGCCACCTCTACACTCTAACCACTAGGCTACCCTGCCACCTCTACACTCTAACCACTAGGCTACCCTGCCACCTCTACACTCTAACCACTAGGCTACCCTGCCACCTCTACACTCTAACCACTAGGCTACCCTGCCACCTCTACACTCTAACCACTAGGCTACCCTGCCACCTCTACACTCTAACCACTAGGCTACCTGCCACCTCTACACTCTAACCACTAGGCTACCCTGCCACCTCTACACTCTAACCACTAGGCTACCCTGCCGCCTCTACACTCTAACCACTAGGCTACCCTGCCACCTCTACACTCTAACCACTAGGCTACCCTGCCACCTCTACACTCTAACCACTAGGCTACCCTGCCACCTCTACACTCTAACCACTAGGCTACCCTGCCGCCTCTACACTCTAACCACTAGGCTACCCTGCCACCTCTACACTCTAACCACTAGGCTACCCTGCCGCCTCTACACTCTAACCACTAGGCTACCCTGCCACCTCTACACTCTAACCACTAGGCTACCCTGCCACCTCTACACTCTAACCACTAGGCTACCCTGCCACCTCTACACTCTAACCACTAGGCTACCTGCCACCTCTACACTCTAACCACTAGGCTACCCTGCCACCTCTACACTCTAACCACTAGGCTACCCTGCCGCCTCTACACTCTAACCACTAGGCTACCTGCCACCTCTACACTCTAACCACTAGGCTACCCTGCCGCCTCTACACTCTAACCACTAGGCTACCCTGCCGCCTCTACACTCTAACCACTAGGCTACCCTGCCACCTCTACACTCTAACCACTAGGCTACTCTGCCGCCTCTACACTCTAACCACTAGGCTACCTGCCACCTCTACACCTAACCACCAGGTTACCCTGCCGCCCTACACTGTAACCACTAGGCTACCCTGCCACCTCTACACTGTCTCCCAGGTGGCTTGTGGCAAACTTTAAACAACACTTTTTATGGATATCTTTAAGAAATGGCTGTCTTCTTGCCACTCTTCCATAAAGGCCAGATTTGTGCAATATACGACTGATTGTTGTCCTATGACAGAGTCTCCCACCTCAGCTGTAGATCTCTGCAGTTCATCCAGAGTGATCATGGGCCTCTTTGCTGCATCTCTGATCAGTCTCTCCTTGTATGAGCTGAAAGTTTAGAGGGACGGCCAGGTCTTGGTAGATTTCAGTGGTGTGATACTCCTTCCATTTCAATATTATCGCTGCACAGTGTTCTCCTGGGATGTTTAAAGCTTGGGAAATATTTTTGTATCCAAACCGCTTTAAACTCTTCACAACAGTATCTCGACCTGCCTGGTGTGTTCCTTGTTCTTCATGATGCTCTCTGCGCTTAACGGACCTCTGAGACTATCACAGTGCAGGTGCATTTATACGGAGACTTGATTACACACAGGTGGATTGTATTTATCATCGTTAGTCATTTAGGTCAACATTGTGTGTGTGTGTGTGTGTGTGTGTGTGTGTGTGTGTGTGTGTGTGTGTGTGTGTGTGTGTGTGTGTGTGTGTGTGTGTGTGTGTGTGTGTGTGTGTGTGTGTGTGTGTGTGTGTGTGTGTGTGTGTGTGTGTGTGTGTGTGTGTGTGTGTGTGTGTGTGTGTGTGCTGACAGACTAGCAGAAGTGCTAAACCAGCTACGCAGGAAGAGGCTGGGACCAGATCCACAAGCAAACTGGGAATGGCCCTAAATCATCCCCTGCCTCAGCACATCCCCTGCCTCAGCACATCCCCTGCCTCAGCACATCCCCTGCCTCAGCACATCCCCTGCCCTCAGCACATCCCCTGCCTCAGCACATCCCCTGCCTCAGCACATCCCCTGCTCCCAGATTGCTTCCTGGTATACAGATCTAGGATCCGTTTTCCTTCCCCAAATCCTAACTTCACCATTAGGGAGAAGACAAACAGACCCTAAATCAGTGATTTGACCTCATCCTAATACCCAGTCTGTGTGGGTTGTGGAGTAGTTGTCCAAATCACTGATTTAGGGTCCGTTTGTTTTCCCTAATGGTGAACGTGGAAGCCATCCTGGAACAGAGAGGTTTAGCAGTCAAATCACCCTTCCTGAGTCTACCCCAACGCCAGCTACAACAGAGACACAAACAAGCTGGGAGTAGGAAGAGCCTCAAGGGAAAAAGTAAGGATGACGACAGAGTCGACCACGAACATACAATTAGGCTAATGGTCACAGATTTGATCAGAACAGATTTGAAAAACCCCACAGATCTCAGAGTTTTCATGGTTGTTGAACTTTTACTATTCATTAAATATGACCTTAGTCACCTTGGACAACGAAAACAGTATGTATTCCTTTTTATCAAATTCACAAAACAGAGCTCTTAGAGAAAGAGGCTTCCTTTGAGGTTCAGCTTTGATTCGGAGCACCTGGATTAAATCCAAGCAATAGCAGTTAAACTGCTGGAAAAGAGAGAGTGGAAAGAGAGAGAGCAAGAGAGAGTGGAAGAGAGAGAGGGAGAGAGACTGGAAGAGAGAGTGGAAAGAGAGAGAGCAGGAGAGAGACTGGAAGAGAGAGAGGGAGAGAGACTGGAAGAGAGAGTGGAAGAGAGAGAGGGAGAGAGAGTGGAAGAGAGAGAGGGGAGAGACTGGAAGAGAGAGTGGAAAGAGAGAGAGGCGAGAGAGACTGAAGAGAGAGAGGGAGAGAGAGAGAGGAAGAGAGAGGGAGAGAGACTGAAGAGAGATGGAGAGAGAGGGAGAGAGAGTGGAAGAGAGAGAGGGAGAGAGAGTGGAAGAGAGAGAGGGAGACAGAGTGGAAGAGAGAGAGCAAGAGAGTGGAAGAGAGAGAGGGCAAGAGGGAGAGAGTGAAGAGAGAGAGGGCGAGAGAGGAAGAGAGGGAGAGAGAGAGGGAGAGGGCAAGAGGGAGAGAGGAAGAGAGAGAGGGCGAGAGAGAGTGGAAGAGAGAGAGGGAGAGAGCGTGGAAGAGGGAGAGGGCAAGAGAGAGGGAGAGAGTGGAAGAGACACAGGCGAGAGAGAGTGAGAGAGTGGAAGAGACACAGGGCGAGAGAGAGTGGAAGAGAGAGAGCAAGACAAAGTGGAAAGAGAGAGCAAGAGAGAGCGGAAGAGAGAGAGCAAGAGAGTGGAAAGAGAGAGGGCAAGAGGGGGAGAGTGGAAGAGAGAGAGGGCGAGAGAGGAAGAGAGGGAGAGAGTGGAAAAGGGAGAGGGCAAGAGGGAGAGAGTGGAAGAGAGAGAGGCGAGAGAGAGAGGAAGAGGGAGAGGGCAAGAGAGAGAGGGAGAGAGTGTGGAAGAGGGAGAGGGCAAGAGAGAGAGGGAGAGAGTGGAGGAGAGACAGGGCGAGAGAGAGAGTGGAAGAGAGAGAGGGCGAGAGAGAGCGAGAGAGAGAGAGGGCGAGAGAGAGTGAGAGAGGGAGAGGGTGAGAGAGAGAGGGAGAGAGGAAGAGAGACAGGGCGAGAGAGAGAGTGGAAGAGAGAGAGGGCGAGAGAGAGCGAGAGAGAGAGAGGGCGAGAGAGAGCGAGAGAGGGAGAGGGTGAGAGAGAGGAAGAGAGGGTGAGCGAGAGAGAAGGTGAGCGAGAGAGGGAGAGAGTGTGGAAGAGGGAGAGGGCAAGAGAGAGAGGGAGAGATGTGGAAGAGAGACAGGGCGTGAGAGAGTGGGAAGAGAGAGAGGGCAAGAGAGAGCGAGAGAGAGAGAGGACGAGAGAGAGAGAGAGGGCGAGAGAGAGCGAGAGAGCAAGAGAGAGAGGGAGAGAGTGGAAGAGAGACAGGGCGAGAGAGAGTGGAAGAGAGACAGGGAGAGAGAGAGGGAAGAGAGAGAGGGCGAGAGAGCGAGAGAGAGAGAGGGCGAGAGAGAGCGAGAGAGGGAGAGGGTGAGAGAGAGTGGAAGAGAGGGTGAGCGAGAGAGAAGGTGAGCGAGAGAAAGAGATAGGTAGTAACCCTGAGTGTGTAGCCTAACTCAGCATTTGTGGAAGTGAGGGTGAGCGAGAGAGAAGGTGAGCGAGAGAGGGAGAGAGTGTGGAAGAGGGAGAGGGCAAGAGAGAGAGCAAGAGAGTGGAAGAGAGAGAGGGCAAGAGGGGAGAGAGTGGAAGAGAGAGAGGGCGAGAGAGGAAGAGAGGGGAGAGAGTGGAAAGGGAGAGGGCAAGAGGGAGAGAGTGAAAGAGAGAGAGGGAGAGAGAGTGGAAGAGGGAGAGGGCAAGAGAGATAGGGAGAGAGTGGAAGAGAGACAGGGCGAGAGAGAGTGGAAGAGAGAGAGGGCGCAGAGAGAGAGAGGGCGAGAGAGAGAGTTGAGAGAGGGAGAGGGTGAGAGAGAGAGGGAGAGAGTGGAAGAGAGACAGGGCGAGAGAGAGTGGAAGAGAGAGAGCGAGAGAGAGCGAGAGAGAGAGAGGGCGGAGAGAGAGCGAGAGAGGGAGAGGTGAGAGAGAGTGGAAGAGAGGGTGAGCGAGAGAGAAGGTGAGCGAGAGAGGGAGAGAGTGTGAAAGAGGGAGAGGGCAAGAGAGAGAGGGAGAGAGTGGAAGAGAGACAGGGCGAGAGAGATTTTGGAAGAGATTGAGGGCGAGAGAGAGCGAGAGAGGGAGAGGGTGAGAGAGAGTGGAAGAGGGAGAGGGCAAGAGAGAGAGGGAGAGAGTGGAAGAGAGACAGGGTGAGAGAGAGTGGAAGAGAGAGAGGTAGAGAGAGAGAGAGAGAGAGAGAGAGGGCGAGAGAGAGTGAGAGAGGGAGAGGGTGAGAGAGAGGGGAAGAGAGGGTGAGCGAGAGAGAAGGTGAGCGAGAGAAAGAGATAAGTAGTAACCCTGAGTGTGTAGCCTAACTCAGCATTTCCCAAACTCGGTCCTGGGTCCTCCCCCCCCTCCTGGGTGCACGTTTTGTGTTTTGGCCCTAGCACTACACAGCTGACTAAGATAACCAACTCAGCAACAAGCTTTGATTATTTTAATCAGCTGTCATGACATTGGCCATTTGGTGAGGTTTATGACCCCGATAAATACCTTTCCCTCTCTCTAATCTACAGAGTGACTCTTGAAAGCCCTTGAAAGCCCCTTGAAAGCCCTTTGTTAACATAGAGAGTCTGGTAACATAAAAGGGTGGGGGCCAGAACCATATTTCAGTAATCCAACCAGTTAAAAAATATGCGTTGGTACTTAAAGAATATGAGATCAGATCAGTTGTCATCTGAGACATTATTACTAATGATAGGATGACATAACCTCTATCTTGGAAAGTCTACACATTCTAGTGTTGAGATTCACATGGAATTGTTGTGCAATTTAAATGTTTAACTATGAAACTATTTCTGAAAAGATTAAATGTAATTTTAGCTTCTAAATGAGAGAATTGGTTTTCATAAGTGAACTAGGCTCAACTCAGTGGCCCCGCCCAAGTGAACAGACATTGGTTGTAAACTATGAAAACGCCCTTCTCTCCCCACTACATAAGCGTTAACGAAATTAACATTTGTATTCCCGAGGACGTGATGACGACGGTCCATACGTTAAAAAGGGCTAATATCAAACTACAGAACTAAGCCAACGTCAGCGTGAGCTGAGCTTAAAGTATGGCAACTTGGTATGAACTTTGAACTCTTATTCACTAAAGAAGTGATACCTACTAAGGGTTGAGTGAGCAGCAGCAGCTGTAAATGTGGGCTAGGAAAGGACGGACAAAGTATCTCTTTTCTAACACACGACGACACTACTACAACGTACCCAACCTACCAGCAGACATTCTTCAGAGGACAGGAAAATCTCTCTTGGGCAACATGGCCTTCCATCTACGACTAACCTATTGAAGCACGGCTCAGAGTAAATATTTCTTGCATTTTCCTTTTCCAAATGGGTGGTTATTTAGAATGCATAAGATTCTGTATTTACGATAGCATAGCTTTACAAAGTCCGATCAGAGACCAAATTCCTTTGTTCCTCAGTCTTCCCACACTTTAATTCAAAACTCAACCCCTTTCTTTGTGGTAACCAGCCGTCATATCGGGTTCCGTCCACCAGGGACGTTTTCTTTTATGACATAATTAGTACTCATTGTATGACCCATCCTGTGTTTATGTAATCCTGTGAGATTGTTTAGGTATTTAGTAAATAAATAAACCACATTTTGTATTGCTGATTCAACTTGTTAGCCAGGGTTCGTGAAGATAACCAAGAATTCTACGATGTTCATATGAGACTGAATACGGTGACAATTAATAATTGACTGCTATTGATGTAAAAGATGACCAGGTCTTTAAGAGTTTATTCGAAGATAACAGCTCTATAAAAAATGTTTTGCCCGACTTTCTAGTTAATTACATTTACATGATTAGTTCAATCAGGTAATATTATAGAACAGCATGTCATATCACTTAATCCGGCATAGCCAAAGACTCAGCACAGCTGTGTAGTGTTAGGACAAAAACCCCAAATGTGCACACTGTGTGGTCTCTCCCACTGAAACACTTTATCTCATCACAGTCTTTTCAGATGATATCCAATCCCTGGTAATGGGAGAGAAAGCTCAAAGGAAACTGGAAGGAAAACTCAGCCAAGTATCAGCAGCTGTTTTGATGTTAAGCAGTGTGCTTGGTGTCCATGTGACAGTTGAAGGAAGATGGAAGGAAAACTCAGCCAAGCATCAGCAGCTGTTTTGATGTTAAGCAGTGTGCTTGGTGTCCATGTGACAGTTGAAGGAAGATGGAAGGAAAACTCAGCCAAGCATCAGCAGCTGTTTTGATGTTAAGCAGTGCTTGGTGTCCATGTGACAGTTGAAGGGAAGATGGAAGGAAGTGTTCAAGAGACAGTTATGGTTATATCTTGCTCATATCTGGGATTGAGTCCCGCAGTTTTAGTCTGCGTCATCCTTGTAAAATAATGCAGGATCTCCACAAATAGCATGGGATATGTCAACGTTAGATCACTTTTGAGGCATGAAATGTAAAAACCAAGACATCTCTCTCCAAATGGGCAGAGGGAGGAAGAAGAGGAGTGGTTGGGCAGGGGAGGAAGAAGAGGAGTGGTTGGGCAGGGGGAGGAAGAAGAGGAGTGGTTGGGCAGGGGGAGGAAGAAGAGGAGTGGTTGGGCAGGGGAGGAAGAAGAGGAGTGGTTGGGGCAGGGGGAGGAAGAAGAGGAGTGGTTGGGCAGGGGGAGGAAGAAGAGGAGTGGTTGGGCAGGGGAGGAAGAAGAGGAGTGGCTGGGCAGGGGAGGAAGAAGATGAGTGGTTGTGTCAGAAAGAATTTAACTATTCAGAAGAGGATATATGCTTTCCTCTCAGACATGGTCCAAGACGCTGCCGCTGTACATAGTCTATCGGTAAATAGCCCACCCATTTTACCTACCTCATCCCCATAATGTTTTTATTTATTTTATTTTCTGCCTTTTGCACACCAATATCTCTACCTGTACATGACCATCTGATCATTTATCACTCCAGTGTTAATCTGCAAAATTGTAATTATTCGCCTACCTCCTCATGCCTTTGCACACATTGTATATAGACTCCCTCCTTTTTTCTACTGTGTTATTGACTTGTTAATTGTTTACTCCATGTGTAACTCTGTGTTGTCTGTTCACACTGCTATGCTTTTATCTTGGCCAGGTCGCAGTTGTAAATGAGAACTTGTTCTCAACTATCCTACCTGGTTAAATAAAGGTGTTCTCAACTAGCCTACCTGGTTAAATAAAGGTGTTCTCAACTAGCCTACCTGGTTAAATAAAGGTGTTCTCAACTAGCCTACCTGGTTAAATAAAGGTCTTCTCAACTAGCCTACCTGGTTAAATAAAGGTGAAATAAAAAAAAAAAAAGGTCAGACCAGATCAGGTTGAGCGTTTCTCAGATAGGAGAACCTGGTCAGACCAGATCAGGCTGAGCGTTTCTCAGATAGGAGAACCTGGTCAGACCAGATCAGGCTGAGCGTTTCTCAGATAGGAGAACCTGGTCAAACCAGATCAGGTTGAGCGTTTCTCAGATAGGAGAACCTGGCTGGAGGATAAGGAATATCTTCACGCCTCCCATCAAACTGGTCCCGTTAACTTGAATTGTCTGGATGTGCTGTAGATACCCTACTGTGTTAGGAGGAGGGAGTTAGAAGGTTGATGGATGTGCTGTAGATACCCTACTGTGTTAGGAGGAGGGGGTTAGAAGGTTGATGGATGTGCTGTAGATACCCCTACTGTGTTAGGAGGAGGGGTTAGAAGGTTGATGGATGTGCTGTAGATACCCCTACTGTGTTAGGAGGAGGGGGTTAGAAGGTTGATGGATGTGCTGTAGATACCCCTACTGTGTTAGGAGGAGGGGTTAGAAGGTTGATGGATGTGCTGTAGATACCTACTGTGTTAGGAGGAGGGAGTTAGAAGGTTGATGGATGTGCTGTAGATACCCCTACTGTGTTAGGAGGAGGGGGTTAGAAGGTTGATGGATGTGCTGTAGATAACCCTACTGTGTTAGGAGGAGGGGGTTAGAAGGTTGATGGATGTGCTGTAGATACACCTACTGTGTTAGGAGGAGGGAGTTAGAAGGTTGATGGATGTGCTGTAGATACCCCTACTGTGTTAGGAGGAGGGAGTTAGAAGGTTGATGGATGTGCTGTAGATACCCCTACTGTGTTAGGAGGAGGGAGTTAGAAGGTTGATGGATGTGCTGTAGATACCCCTACTGTGTTAGGAGGAGGGAGTTAGAAGGCTGATGGATGTGCTGTAGATACCCCTACTGTGTTAGGAGGAGGGGGTTAGAAGGTGTTCATTTTGATGGATGTGCTGTAGATACCCCTACTGTGTTAGGAGGAGGGAGTTAGAAGGTTGATGGATGTGCTGTAGATACCCCTACTGTGTTAGGAGGAGGGAGTTAGAAGGTTGATGGATGTGCTGTAGATACCCCTACTGTGTTAGGAGGAGGGGGTTAGAAGGTGTTCATTTTGATGGATGTGCTGTAGATACCCCTACTGTGTTAGGAGGAGGGAGTTAGAAGGTTGATGGATGTGCTGTAGATACCCCTACTGTGTTAGGAGGAGGGAGTTAGAAGGTTGATGGATGTGCTGTAGATACCCCTACTGTGTTAGGAGGAGGGGTTAGAAGGTGTTCATTTTGATGGATGTGCTGTAGATACCCCTACTGTGTTAGGAGGAGGGAGTTAGAAGGTTGATGGATGTGCTGTAGATACACCTACTGTGTTAGGAGGAGGGGGTTAGAAGGTTGATGGATGTGCTGTAGATACACCTACTGTGTTAGGAGGAGGGGGTTAGAAGGCTGATGGATGTGCTGTAGATACCCCTACTGTGTTAGGAGGAGGGGTTAGAAGGTTGATGGATGTGCTGTAGATACACCTACTGTGTTAGGAGGAGGGGGTTAGAAGGTTGATGGATGTGCTGTAGATACCCCTACTGTGTTAGGAGGAGGGAGTTAGAAGGTTGATGGATGTGCTGTAGATACACCTACTGTGTTAGAGGAGGAGTTAGAAGGTTGATGGATGTGCTGTAGATACACCTACTGTGTTAGGAGGAGGGGGTTAGAAGGTTGATGGATGTGCTGTAGATACACCTACTGTGTTAGGAGGAGGGGTTAGAAGGTTGATGGATGTGCTGTAGATACCCCTACTGTGTTAGGAGGAGGAGTTAGAAGGTTGATGGATGTGCTGTAGATACACCTACTGTGTTAGGAGGAGGGGGTTAGAAGGTTGATGGATGTGCTGTAGATACACCTACTGTGTTAGGAGGAGGGGGTTAGAAGGTTGATGGATGTGCTGTAGATACCCCTACTGTGTTAGGAGGAGGAGTTAGAAGGTGTTCATGTTGATGGATGTGCTGTAGATACCCCTACTGTGTTAGGAGGAGGGAGTTAGAAGGTTGATGGATGTGCTGTAGATACACCTACTGTGTTAGGAGGAGGGAGTTAGAAGGTTGATGGATGTGCTGTAGATACACCTACTGTGTTAGGAGGAGGGAGTTAGAAGGTTGATGGATGTGCTGTAGATACCCCTACTGTGTTAGGAGGAGGGGGTTAGAAGGTTGATGGATGTGCTGTAGATACCCCTACTGTGTTAGGAGGAGGGAGTTAGAAGGTTGATGGATGTGCTGTAGATACCCCACTGTGTTAGGAGGAGGGAGTTAGAAGGTGTACATGTTGATGATGTATGGGGGTGGCAGGTAGCCTAGTGGTTAGAGTGTAGAGGTGGCAGGTAGCCCAGTGGTTAGAGTGTAGAGGTGGCAGGTAGCCTAGTGGTTAGAGTATAGAGGTGGCAGGTAGCCCAGTGGTTAGAGTGTAGAGGTGGCAGGTAGCCTAGTGGTTAGAGGTAGAGGTGGCAGGCAGCCTAGTGGTTAGAGGTAGAGGTGGCAGGTAGCCCAGTGGTTAGAGTGTAGAGCTGGCAGGTAGCCTAGTGGTTAGAGTAGAGGTGGCAGGTAGCCTAGTGGATTAGAGTGTAGAGCTGGCAGGTAGCCTAGTGGTTAGAGTGTAGAGGTGGCAGGTAGCCTAGTGGTCAGAGGTAGAGGCGGCAGGTAGCCTAGTGGTTAGAGTGTAGAGGCGGCAGGTAGCCTAGTGGATGGAGTGTAGAGGCTGCAGGTAGCCTAGTGGTTAGAGTAGAGGCGGCAGGTAGCCTAGTGGTTAGAGTGTAGAGACGGCAGCGTAGCCTAGTGGTTAGAGTCTAGAGACGGCAGCGTAGCCTAGTGGTTAGAGTGTAGAGGCGGCAGCGTAGCCTAGTGGTTAGAGTGTAGAGGTGGCAGGCAGCCTAGTGGTTAGAGTGTAGAGGCGGCAGCGTAGCCTAGTGGTTAGAGGTAGAGACGGCAGCGTAGCCTAGTGGTTATGAGTGTTGGGCCTGTAACCGAAAGGTTGCTAGATTGAATCCCTGAGCTGACAAGGTAAAAATCTGTCGTTCTACCCCCTGAACAAGGCAGTTAACCCTCTGTTCCCCAGTAGGCCGTCATTGTCATTTGTTCTTTTAAATTAAATGTTTTTAAAATGTCGTAAAACTATCCTTGTGGGTTTATGCCAGTGTGATAGAATATGTGTGTACAGGGTTGGGTCTGAGTGTTTTCAGTCACTCACCACGGTGTACTCTCTCTCTCCACTACCTTCTTCACTTCATCCAGAGTTTCTGTGTCAGCCGAAGGAGTCGTCTCCACTCCCATAGCCAGATGCCTGAAAGAGCGTAACAATGGAAGCGACAGTAACAACCTTGTATTTTCATTACATAACGCTAAGTTATGGCATTGGAATCTCACTAATAGTTTTACATATTCAATAGGCAGTGAGGAAGAATAGTCCAGATGCTTCTATCACAAGCAAATTGTCTAATGCTTTTCCAAGTATTTAAAAAATATATATATATTTTAAACCTTTATTTAACTAGGCAAGTCAGTTAAGAACAAATTCTTATTTTACAAGTAGCAATAACTTATGCTTAAAAAACAGAGCTAAAAACAGAGAAAATAATTAACTAAATCATGAATAAAACAACTGGAGTTCAGTGGTGTTTTCACCAGAAAGCGAATGAATCTTTCAACACTCAACCCTGCGATGTCCTCTAACCACCACTAGAGGGGCTGATGGTCCCATTCATCATTAGCATGTCAGGTTTTAGGATGGAGTAAGGTAGAAGTTCAGCACATTACCACTGATGTAGGGTCAGATTTGACATTTTCATCATCCTAATGGTGTTAGTATTGGGGGTGGTTGAAATCTGATCCGAGATCAGTGGTTAGAGGTCCATGTACAGTGTCCGCTAGATAGTCTCTCCTGGCATCCTTTCCTTTATGATAACTAATCTGAAAATACTTGATAGTTGATAGCTGTATGGTGGAACCTAGCGAGTCCCACCCAGTCCCACCCAGTCCCATCCAGCCATACCCAGTCCCATCCAGTCCCACCCAGTCCTACCTTGTCCTACCCAGTCCCACCCAGTCCCATCCGGCCATACCCAGTCCCATCCAGTCCCACCCAGTCCTACCTTGTCCTACCCAGTCCCATCCAGCCATACCCAGTCCCATCCAGCCATACCCAGTCCCATCCAGCCATACCCAGTCCCATCCAGCCATACCCAGTCCCATCTAGTCCCACCCAGTCCCATCCAGTCCCACCCAGTCCTACCTTGTCCTACCCAGTCCCACCCAGTCCCATCCAGCCATACCCAGTCCCATCCAGTCCCACCCAGTCCCACCCAGTCCTACCTTGTCCTACCCAGTCCCATTCAGTCCCACCTTGTCCTACCTAGTCCCACCTTGTCCTACCC
The DNA here is from genome assembly GCF_023373465.1 of Oncorhynchus keta. NCBI lineage: Eukaryota > Metazoa > Chordata > Actinopteri > Salmoniformes > Salmonidae > Oncorhynchus > Oncorhynchus keta. Next base: position 19,341 of record NW_026283658.1, read on the forward strand.
AGTCCCACCTTGTCCTACCCAGTCCCACCTTGTCCTACCCAGTCCCACCCAGTCCTACCTTGTCCTACCCAGTCCCACCCTGACCTACCCAGACCTACCTTGTCCTACCCAGTCCCACCCTGACCTACCCAGTCCCACCCTGACCTACCCAGTCCCACCCTGACCTACCCAGTCCCATCCAGTCCCACCTTGTCTTACCCAGTCCCACCTTGTCCTACCCAGTCCCACCTGTCCTACCCAGTCCCACCCAGTCCTACCTTGTCCTACCCAGTCCCACCCTGACCTACTCCAGTCCCACCTTGTCCTACCCAGTCCCACCCTGACCTACCCAGTCCTACCTATTAGGGCTCAAGTGAAAAGAAAGTCAGATGTAGTATTGCGAAACACTCACATAGGGGTCGTCCTCTTCACACAGGTCATCTTGGGCTGTGGGGTATCCCTTCAGAACCAGCTGCTGGATACAACCCTGGGGAGAGAGAGAGAGGTTAAGGCACATTAATACTAGTATAAACACTAACAGTACCCTGGGGGTTAAGGAACATTAAATCTAGTATACACACTCACAGTAAATGCACCTCAATCTGGTAACAGGTACCTCAATCTGGTAACAGGTACCTCAACCTGGTAACAGGTACCTCAACCTGGTAACAGGTACCTCAACCTGGTAACAGGTACCTCAATCTGGTAACAGGTACCTCAACCTGGTAACAGGTACCTCAACCTGGTAACAGGTACCTCAACCTGGTAACAGGTACCTCAACCTGGTAACAAGGTAACAGGTACCTCAACCTGGTAACAACCTCAATCTGGTAACAGGTGCCTCAACCTGGTAACAGGTACCTCAATCTGGTAACAGGTGCCTCAACCTGGTAACAGGTACCTCAACCTGGTAACAGGTACCTCAACCTGGTAAAAGGTACCTCAATCTGGTAACAGGTACCTCAATCTGGTAACAGGTACCTCAACCTGGTAACAGGTACCTCAATCTGGTAACAGGTACCTCAACCTGGTAACAGGTACCTCAACCTGGTAACAGGTACCTCAACCTGGTAACAGGTACCTCAACCTGGTAACAGGTACCTCAATCTGGTAACAGGTACCTCAATCTGGTAACAGGGATCTGGTAACAGGTACCTCAATCTGGTAACAGGTACCTCAATCTGGTAACAGGTACCTCAATCTGGTAACAGGTACCTCAATCTGACAAAAACTCTTCAAGACAGCAGCCTTTAAACTGCTATAGCAGAACATAGATCTCACTAACAATGACTGTCAGGAGGGTCGAATGGCACATGGCATGTTTGACTAATCTGTTTATGGGTCTATCCAGAGGACAAACACCTGTTTTCAATCCAACAAAGTGGAGAGGAGAGAGGAGGAGGGGAGGGAGATGACAGAAGGAGAGGAGGAGGAGGAGGGGAGAGGAGGGAGGAGGAGGGGAGAGGATGACAGAAGGGGAGAGGAGGAGGAGGAGGAGGGAGAAGACAGAAGGGGAGAGGAGAGAGGAGGAGGGAGAGGAGAGAAGGAGGAAGGAGGGAGAAGGAGGAGGGAGAAGACAGAAGGGGAGAGGAGGAGGAGGGGAGGGAGAAGGAGGGGAGGGAGAAGACAGAAGGGAGAGGAGGGAGAAGGAGGGGAGGGAGAAGACAGAAGGGGAGAGGAGGGAGAAGGAGGGGAGGGAGAAGACAGAAGGGGAGAGGAGAGAGGAGGGAGGGGAGAGGAGAGAGAGGAGGAGGAGGGAGAAGACAGAAGGAGAGGAGAGAGGAGGAGGGGAGGAGAAGACAGAAGGAGGAGAGGAGGAGGAGGAGGAGGAGAAGACAGAAGGAGAGAGGAGGGAGAAGGAGGGAGGGAGAAGACAGAAGGGGAGAGGAGGGAGGAGGAGGGAGGGAGAAGACAGAAGGGGAGAGGAGGGAGAAGGAGGGGAGGGAGAAGACAGAAGGGAGAGGAGGAGAAGGAGGGGAGGGAGAAGACAGAAGGAGAGGAGAGAGGAGGAGGGAGGGAGAAGACAGAAGGAGAGGAGGGAGAAGGAGGGAGGGAGAAGACAGAAGGGGAGAGGAGGGAGAAGGAGGGGGAGGGAGAAGACAGAAGGGGGAGAGGAGAGAGAAGGAGGAGGGAGAAGACAGAAGGGGAGAGGAGAGAGGAGGAGGGGAGGGAGAAGACAGAAGGGGAGAGGAGGGAGAAGGAGGGAGGGAGAAGACAGAAGGAGAGGAGGAGGAGGAGGGGAGGAGAAGACAGAAGGGGAGGAGAAGGAGGAGGGAGGAGGGAGAAGACAGAAGGGGAGAGGAGGGAGAAGACAGAAGGGGAGAGGGAGAAGACAGAAGGGGAGAGGAGAGAGGAGGAGGAGGGAGAAGACAGAAGGGGAGAGGAGAGAGGAGGAGGAGAGGAGAAGACAGAAGGGGAGAGGAGAGAGGAGGGGAGGGAGAAGACAGAAGGGGAGAGGAGGAGAAGACAGAAGGGGAGAGGAGGAGAAGGAGGAGGGAGAAGACAGAAGGGGAGAGGAGGGAGAAGGAGGGAGGGAGAAGACAGAAGGGGAGAGGAGAGAGGAGGAGGGAGGTAGAAGAGAAGGGGAGAGGAGGGAGAAGACAGAAGGAGAGGAGGGAGAAGGAGGGGAGGAGAAGACAGAAGGAGAGGAGGGAGAAGGAGGGGAGGGAGAAGACAGAAGGGGAGAGGAGAGAGGAGGAGGAGGGAGAAGACAGAAGGAGAGGAGGAGGAGAGAAGACAGAGGAGGAGGGAGAAGACAGAAGGAGAGGAGGGAGAGGGAGGGAGGAGAAGGAAGGAGGAGAGAGGAGGAGGGGAGAAGGAAGGAGAGGAGGAGAAGAGGGGGAGGAGGAGAAGACAGAAGGAGAGGAGAGAGGAGGAGGGGAGGGAGAAGACAGAAGGAGAGGAGGAGAAAGGAGGGAGAAGACAGAAGGAGAGGAGGGAGAAGGAGAGGGAGAAGACAGAGAAGGAGGGAGAAGGAGAGGGAGAAGACAGAAGGGGAGAGGAGGGAGAAGGTGGGGGAGGGAGAAGACAGAAGGAGGAGGGGAGAAGACAGAAGGGGAGGGAGGGAGAAGACAGAAG
>NW_026283659.1:0-1362 GCF_023373465.1 Oncorhynchus keta
AGTCCCTGCAGCAATGTTCCAACATCTAGTGGAAAGCCTTCCCAGAAGAGTGGAGGAGGCTGTTATAGCAGCTATGTTCCAACATCTAGTGGAAAGCCTTCCCAGAAGAGTGGAGGAGGCTGTTATAGCAGCAATGTTCCAACATCTAGTGGAAAGCCTTCCCAGAAGAGTGGAGGCTGTTATAGCAGCAATGTTCCAACATCTAGTGGAAAGCCTTCCCAGAAGAGTGGAGGCTGTTATAGCAGCAATGTTCCAACATCTAGTGGAAAGCCTTCCCAGAAGAGTGGAGGCTGTTATAGCAGCAATGTTCCAGCATCTAGTGGAAAGCCTTCCCAGAAGAGTGGAGACTGTTAAAGCAGCAATGTTCCAACATCTAGTGGAAAGCCTTCCCAGAAGAGTGGAGGCTGTTATAGCAGCAATGTTCCAACATCTAGTGGAAAGCCTTCCCAGAAGAGTGGAGGCTGTTATAGCAGCAATGTTCCAGAGCATCTAGTGGAAAGCCTTCCCAGAAGAGTGGAGGCTGTTATAGCAGCAATGTTCCAACATCTAGTGGAAAGCCTTCCCAGAAGAGTGGAGGCTGTTATAGCAGCAATGTTCCAACATCTAGTGGAAAGCCTTCCCAGAAGAGTGGAGGCTGTTATAGCAGCAATGTTCCATCATCTAGTGGAAAGCCTTCCCAGAAGAGTGGAGGCTGTTATAGCAGCAATGTTCCGACATCTAGTGGAAAGCCTTCCCAGAAGAGTGGAGGAGGCTGTTATAGCAGCAATGTTCCAACATCTAGTGGAAAGCCTTCCCAGAAGAGTGGAGGAGGCTGTTATAGCAGCAATGTTCCAACATCTAGTGGAAAGCCTTCCTAGAAGAGTGGAGGAGGCTGTTATAGCAGCAATGTTCCAACATCTAGTGGAAAGCCTTCCCAGAAGAGTGGAGGAGGCTGTTATAGCAGCAATGGTGCCAGCTCCCATCTAAAGTCAGGAAAGCCTTCCTAGAAGAGTGGAGGCTGTTATAGCAGCAATGTTCCAACATCTAGTGGAAAGCCTTCCTAGAAGAGTGGAGGCTGTTATAGCAGCAATGTTCCAACATCTAGTGGAAAGCCTTCCCAGAATAGTGGAGGCTGTTATAGCAGCAATGTTCCAACATCTCGTGGAAAGCCTTCCTAGAAAAGTGGAGGCTGTTATAGCATCAAAAGGGGGTTACCAACTCCATATTAAAGCCCATGGAATTGGAATGAGATGTTTGACAACATGTGTCCACATACTTTCGGTCATGTAGTGTAACTCTTTAGTTTTGTTATTATCACCTCGGATTAAGAGTTCTACATAATATTCAAAGCCCATTTACTGCTAGAAACCTTACCAAGTGTTG
>NW_026283660.1:0-37500 GCF_023373465.1 Oncorhynchus keta
CTCTGTTTAGTGAGGCCTCCAGATCAGAGGCAGTAGGGATGACCAGGGATGTTCTCTGTGTAGTGAGTCTTCCAGATCAGATGCAGTAGGGATGACCAGGGATGTTCTCTGTTTAGTCAGTCCTCCAGATCAGAGGCAGTAGGAATGACCAGGGACGTTCTCTGTTTAGTGAGTCCTCCAGATCAGAGGCAGTAGGTATGACCAGGGATGTTCTCTGTTTAGTGAATCTGCCAGATCAGAGGCAGTAGGGATGACCAGGGATGTTCTATGTTTAGTGAATCTGCCAGATCAGAGGCAGTAGGGATGACCGGGGATGTTCTCTGTTTAGTGAGTCCTCCAGATCAGAGGCTAGTAGGGATGACCAGGGATGTTCTCTGTTTAGTGAGTCCTCCAGATTAGAGGCAGTAGGGATGACCAGGGATGTTCTCTGTTTAGTGAGTCCTCCAGATCAGAGGCAGTAGGGATGACCAGGGATGTTCTCTGTTTAGTGAGTCCTCCAGATCAGAGGCAGTAGGGATGACCAGGGATGTTCTCTGTTTAGTGAGTCCTCCAGATCAGAGGCAGTAGGGATGACCAGGGATGTTCTCTGTTTATTGAGTCCTCCAGATCAGAGGCAGTAGGGATGGCCAGGGATGTTATCTGTGTAGTGAGTCCTCCAGATCAGAGGCAGTAGGGATGACCAGGGATGTTCTCTGTTTAGTGAGTCCTCCAGATCAGAGGCAGTAGGGATGACCAGGGATGTTCTCTGTTTAGTGAATCTGCCAGATCAGAGGCAGTAGGGATGACTAGGGATGTTCTCTGTTTAGTGAGTCCTCCAGATCAGAGGCAGTAGGGATGACCAGGGATGTTCTCTGTTTAGTGAGTCCTCCAGATCAGAGGCAGTAGGGATGACCAGGGATGTTCTCTGTGTAGTGAATCTGCCAGATCAGAGGCAGGAGGGATGACCAGGGACGTTCTCTGTTTAGTGAGTCCTCCAGATCAGAGGCAGTAGGGATGACCAGGGATGTTCTCTGTTTAGTGAGTCCTCCAGATCAGAGGCTAGTAGGGATGACCAGGGATGTTCTCTGTTTAGTGAGTCCTCCAGATCAGAGGCAGTAGGGATGACCAGGGATGTTCTCTGTTTAGTGAGGCCTCCAGATCAGAGGCAGTAGGGATGACCAGGGACGTTCTCTGTGTAGTGAGTCTTCCAGATCAGATGCAGTAGGGATGACCAGGGATGTTCTCTGTTTAGTCAGTCCTCCAGATCAGAGGCAGTAGGAATGACCAGGGACGTTCTCTGTTTAGTGAGTCCTCCAGATCAGAGGCAGTAGGGATGACCAGGGATGTTCTCTGTTTAGTGAGTCCTCCAGATCAGAGGCAGTAGGGATGACCAGGGATGTTCTCTGTTTAGTGAATCTGCCAGATCAGAGGCAGTAGGGATGACTAGGGATGTTCTCTGTTTAGTGAGTCCTCCAGATCAGAGGCAGTAGGGATGACCAGGGATGTTCTCTGTTTAGTGAATCTGCCAGATCAGAGGCAGTAGGGATGACTAGGGATGTTCTCTGTTTAGTGAGTCCTCCAGATCAGAGGCAGTAGGGATGACCAGGGATGTTCTCTGTTTAGTGAATCTGCCAGATCAGAGGCAGTAGGGATGACTAGGGATGTTCTCTGTTTAGTGAGTCCTCCAGATCAGAGGCAGTAGGGATGACCAGGGATGTTCTCTGTTTAGTGAGTCCTCCAGATCAGAGGCAGTAGGGATGACCAGGGATGTTCTCTGTTTAGTGAGTCCTCCAGATCAGAGGCAGTAGGGACGACCAGGGATGTTCTCTGTGTAGTGAATCTGCCAGATCAGAGGCAGGAGGGATGACCAGGGACGTTCTCTGTTTAGTGAGTCCTCCAGATCAGAGGCAGTAGGGATGACCAGGGATGTTCTCTGTTTAGTGAGTCCTCCAGATCAGAGGCTAGTAGGGATGACCAGGGATGTTCTCTGTTTAGTGAGTCCTCCAGATCAGAGGCAGTAGGGATGACCAGGGATGTTCTCTGTTTAGTGAGGCCTCCAGATCAGAGGCAGTAGGGATGACCAGGGACGTTCTCTGTGTAGTGAGTCTTCCAGATCAGATGCAGTAGGGATGACCAGGGATGTTCTCTGTTTAGTCAGTCCTCCAGATCAGAGGCAGTAGGAATGACCAGGGACGTTCTCTGTTTAGTGAGTCCTCCAGATCAGAGGCAGTAGGTATGACCAGGGATGTTCTCTGTTTAGTGAATCTGCCAGATCAGAGGCAGTAGGGATGACCAGGGATGTTCTATGTTTAGTGAATCTGCCAGATCAGAAGCAGTAGGGATGACCGGGGATGTTCTCTGTTTAGTGAGTCCTCCAGATCAGAGGCTAGTAGGGATGACCAGGGATGTTCTCTGTTTAGTGAGTCCTCCAGATTAGAGGCAGTAGGGATGACCAGGGATGTTCTCTGTTTAGTGAGTCCTCCAGATCAGAGGCAGTAGGGATGACCAGGGATGTTCTCTGTTTAGTGAGTCCTCCAGATCAGAGGCAGTAGGGATGACCAGGGATGTTCTCTGTTTAGTGAGTCCTCCAGATCAGAGGCAGTAGGGATGACCAGGGATGTTCTCTGTTTATTGAGTCCTCCAGATCAGAGGCAGTAGGGATGGCCAGGGATGTTATCTGTGTAGTGAGTCCTCCAGATCAGAGGCAGTAGGGATGACCAGGGATGTTCTCTGTTTAGTGAGTCCTCCAGATCAGAGGCAGTAGCGATGACCAGGGATGTTCTCTGTTTAGTGAGTCCTCCAGATCAGAGGCAGTAGGGATGACCAGGGATGTTCTCTGTTTATTGAGTCCTCCAGATCAGAGGCAGTAGGGATGGCCAGGGATGTTATCTGTGTAGTGAGTCCTCCAGATCAGAGGCAGTAGGGATGACCAGGGATGTTCTCTGTTTAGTGAGTCCTCCAGATCAGAGGCAGTAGCGATGACCAGGGATGTTCTCTGTTTAGTGAGTCCTCCAGATCAGAGGCAGTAGGAATGACCAGGGACGTTCTCTGTTTAGTGAGTCCTCCAGATCAGAGGCAGTAGGGATGACCAGGGACGTTCTCTGTTTAGTGAGTCCTCCAGATCAGAGGCAGTAGATGACCAGCGATGTTCTCTGTTTAGTGAGTCCTCCAGATCAGAGGTAGTAGGGATGACTAAGCATTGGAAAATACTTTTGGGTGTCAGGGAAAATTAATGAAGTAAAACGTTAATTATTTTCTTTGGGAATGTAGTGAAGTAAAAAATAGTGGAGTACAGATACCGCCCCAAAAAATGACTTAAGTAGTACTTTGAAGTATTTTTACTGAAGTACTTTACCCCACACACACACACACACACGCACACACACACGCACACACACACACACACACACACACACACACACACACACACACACACACACACACACACACACACACACACACACACACACACACACACACACACACACACACACACACACACACACACACACACACAATTTATAAGGAGACTTCTAACAACATCATATATATTTTTTAAAGCTACTGTTTAATTACTGGGGTCTTAAAGAAACACATGTGTCTGACACACACACACACACACACACACACACACACACACACACACACACACACACACACACACACACACACACACACGGTCAGACTGTATGTCTGTTGGTGAAGAGAGAGAGACAGAGACAGAGAGAAGGGGTCTATATGATTTAACCCATTGTCTGGATCTTCTGGGTTTAGAAGCTTCTGTTGTCCCCAATCTTCCCTTTAAGCTGTGCACATCCACAGCCCCGTGCAGAGAAACACGAGATTGAACTTCATCAACGTTCTAGAGTTTTCCCCCTTTAGGTAACACTATCAACGTTCTAGAGTTTTCCCCTTTAGGTAACACTATCAACGTTCTAGAGTTTTCCCCTTTCGGTAACACTATCAACGTTCTAGAGTTTTCCCCTTTAGGTAACACTATCAAAGTTGTAGAGTTTTCCCCTTTAGGTAACACTATCAAAGTTGTAGAGTTTTCCCCTTTAGGTAACACTATCAAAGTTGTAGAGTTTTCCCCTTTAGGTAACACTATCAAAGTTGTAGAGTTTTCCCCTTTAGGTAACACTATCAAAGTTGTAGAGTTTTCCCCTTTCGGTAACACTATCAACGTTCTAGAGTTTTCCCCTTTAGGTAACACTATCAAAGTTCTAGAGTTTTCCCCTTTCGGTAACACTATCAACGTTCTAGAGTTTTCCCCTTTAGGTAACACTATCAATGTTCTAGAGTTTTCCCCTTTAGGTAACACTATCAATGTTCTAGAGTTTTCCCCTTTAGGTAACACTCAATGTTCTAGAGTTTTCCCCTTTAGGTAACACTATCAAAGTTCTAGAGTTTTCCCCTTTAGGTAACACTATCAACGTTCTAGAGTTTCCCCCCTTTAGGTAACACTATCAACGTTCTAGAGTTTCCCCTCTTTAGGTAACACTATCAACGTTCTAGAGTTTCCCCCCTTTAGGTAACACTATCAACGTTCTAGAGTTTCCCCTCTTTAGGTAACACTATCAACGTTCTAGAGTTTCCCCTCTTTAGGTAACACTATCAACGTTCTAGAGTTTCCCCTCTTTAGGTAACACTATCAACGTTCTAGAGTTTCCCCCCTTTAGGTAACACTATCAACGTTCTAGAGTTTCCCCCCTTTAGGTAACACTGTCAACGTTCTAGAGTTTTCCCCTTTAGGTAACACTATCAACGTTCTAGAGTTTTCCCCCTTTAGGTAACACTATCAACGTTCTAGAGTTTTCCCCTTTAGGTAACACTATCAACGTTCTAGAGTTTTCCCCCTTTAGGTAACACTATCAACGTTCTAGAGTTTCCCCCCTTTAGGTAACACTATCAACGTTCTAGAGTTTCCCCCCTTTAGGTAACACTATCAACGTTCTAGAGTTTTTCCCCTTTAGGTAACACTATCAACATTTCCCTTTACTGTGGGAATTGCGATCGAGTCAACTCAATATTAGCCACTTTTAATGCAACATCCCAAAAGAAAACAATCTATGCAAGACTTTTGTTGTACGCGGAACGCATTGGAATAGGATTCTATTGCATTGAAATGCACCACTCTACACAGACCTGTGCGACATAACCAATCAGAGCTGCAGTAGGCCTATATGCAAATAGGCCATTGCCGTATATGGATCTGTGTCATTCACTTTGAACTGGACTGTGTTTACAGCATGAGCATTCTTGAGTAGATGCGCTTGTTTTGAGTTCAAAGTGAGAGCTGCATGCACATGGGCACTATTTGTACATATCCTTTGCTAATTAAGGAGTTATTAGCCCAGTTATAGATCATTTGTAGTGATTGCTTCCTACAAGAGCACAAAACGTGTACATTTCTAGACATCTTTGAAAAGCGAGTAAAGAGTATTATTTTTGTCTTAAAGGGACAGTGTTGTATTTTGAGACAGGCTTGATTAAGCTCAGTAGCCAATAGGCAGAGGGAAGCATCATGTGTCTGATTCTCTGTAATAATGATATGGGAATAAAAATGCATTTTATTTTGTAAAGTGGTTTTCTTGCATTAAACAACGCAACATTTTCAGTCACCTCCTTGTCTGATAAACACGTGGAATAGTAGGTTAATGTCAGGCCCTGCTGCGCCACTTGTGTAACGGCGTTCTTCGTTTGTTGAAAGAGAGTCTGACCGAAATGCAGCGTGGTGGTTACTCATGTCTTTAATGAATGAAATGACGATACATGAAAAATAACATAATAACAAAAACAACATTACAGCCTCTATCTGGTGAAACTACACAGAGACAGGAACAATCACCCACCAAATACACAGTGAAACCAGGCTACCTAAATACGGTTCCCCATCAGAGACAACGAGAATCACCTGACTCTGATTGAGAACCGCCTCAGGCAGCCATAGCCTATACTAGACACACCCCTAATCAGCCACAATCCCAATGCCTACAAAAACCCCAATACGACAATACAATAAACCCATGTCACACCCTGGCTTGAACAAATAATTAAAGAAAACACAAAATACTAAGGACCAAGGCGTGACAACTTGGAGCCCAAAAACGGGTACCACCTCAGTGTTTACAGTAAACGCAGGCTGGAAGTTGCACAGAATTTATGGTCAGATTTTCTAAATGGAGGGCGAGGGAGAGCATTGTGCGTGTCTCTGTGTGGAGTAAAGGTGGTCTAGAGGGGTTTTTTTTCTCACTTTGGTTGCACATTTTAATATGCTGATATAAATGTGTTAAAACTGATTTAAGTTTGCCTGCATTAAAGTCCCCGGCCACTAGGAGCGCCACCTCTGGATGAGCGTTTTCCTGGTTTGCTTATGGCAGAATACAGCTCATTGAGTGCGGTTGAAGGTTGAAGTGACAAAACCTCGCAGCATTTTCACAACGTTCAAGTTTGCACTCAGCAGACCTGACATTTGAGGGAACGTTGTTTGTAACATAGAATAGACTCTTCTGGGTTAGCTAAATACGCTTCTATTGTAACATAGAATAGACTCCTCTGGGTTAGCTAAATACGCTTCTATTGTAACATAGAATAGACTCCTCTGGGTTAGCTAAATACGCTTCTATTGTAACATAGAATAGACTCTTCTGGGTTAGCTAAATACGCTTCTATTGTAACATAGAATAGACTCTTCTGGGTTAGCTAAATACGCTTCTATTGTAACATAGAATAGACTCCTCTGGGTTAGCTAAATATGCTTCTATTGTAACATAGAATAGACTCCTCTGGGTTAGCTAAATACGCTTCTATTGTAACATAGTATAGACTCTTCTGGGTTAGCTAAATACGCTTCTATTGTAACATAGTATAGACTCTTCTGGGTTAGCTAAATACGCTTCTATTGTAACATAGTATAGACTCTTCTGGGTTAGCTAAATACGCTTCTATTGTAACATAGAATAGACTCCTCTGGGTTAGCTAAATACGCTTCTATTGTAACATAGTATAGACTCTTCTGGGTTAGCTAAATACGCTTCTATTGTAACATAGAATAGACTCCTCTGGGTTAGCTAAATACGCTTCTATTGTAACATAGAATAGACTCTTCTGGGTTAGCTAAATACGCTTCTATTGTAACATAGAATAGACTCCTCTGGGTTAGCTAAATACGCTTCTATTGTAACATAGAATAGACTCTTCTGGGTTAGCTAAATACGCTTCTATTGTAACATAGAATAGACTCCTCTGGGTTAGCTAAATACGCTTCTATTGTAACATAGAATAGACTCTTCTGGGTTAGCTAAATACGCTTCTATTGTAACATAGAATAGACTCCTCTGGGTTAGCTAAATACGCTTCTATTGTAACATAGAATAGACTCTTCTGGGTTAGCTAAATACGCTTCTATTGTAACATAGAATAGACTCTTCTGGGTTAGCTAAATACGCTTCTATTGTAACATAGAATAGACTCCTCTGGGTTAGCTAAATACGCTTCTATTGTAACATAGAATAGACTCCTCTGGGTTAGCTAAATACGCTTCTATTGTAACATAGAATAGACTCTTCTGGGTTAGCTAAATACGCTTCTATTGTAACATAGAATAGACTCTTCTGGGTTAGCTAAATACGCTTCTATTGTAACATAGAATAGACTCTTCTGGGTTAGCTAAATACGCTTCTATTGTAACATAGAATAGACTCTTCTGGGTTAGCTAAATACACTTCTATTGTAACATAGAATAGACTCTTCTGGGTTAGCTAAATACGCTTCTATTGTAACATAGAATAGACTCTTCTGGGTTAGCTAAATACGCTTCTATTGTAACATAGAATAGACTCTTCTGGGTTAGCTAAATACGCTTCTATTGTAACATAGAATAGACTCTTCTGGGTTAGCTAAATACGCTTCTATTGTAACATAGAATAGATTCTTCTGGGTTAGCTAAATACGCTTCTATTGTAACATAGAATAGACTCCTCTGGGTTAACAAAATAAGGTTCTGTTTCCAATAATGTGTGTGTAGCATGTGAAAGACCTAAGAGCTGTGTGAGTACCAGTAGATAGATACATACACTGTTATACTGGTTGTAGATAGATACACTGTAACACTGGTTGTAGATAGATACACTGTAATACTGGTTGTAGATAGATATACTGTAACACTGGTTGTAGATAGATACACTGTAATACTGGTTGTAGATAGATACACTGTAATACTGGTTGTAGATAGATACACTGTTATACTGGTTGTAGATAGATACACTGTAACACTGGTTGTAGATAGATACACTGTAATACTGGTTGTAGATAGATACACTGTAATACTGGTTGTAGATAGATACACTGTAATACTGGTTGTAGATAGATACACTGTTATACTGGTTGTAGATAGATACACTGTAACACTGGTTGTAGATAGATACATTGTAATACTGGTTGTAGATAGATACACTGTAATACTGGTTGTAGATAGATACACTGTATCACTGGTTGTAGATAGATACACTGTAATACTGGTTGTAGATAGATACACTGTAATACTGGTTGTAGATAGATACACTGTATCACTGGTTGTAGATAGATACACTGTAATACTGGTTGTAGATAGATACACTGTAATACTGGTTGTAGATAGATACACTGTAATACTGGTTGTAGATAGATACACTGTAATACTGGTTGTAGATAGATACACTGTAATACTGGTTGTAGATAGATACACTGTATCACTGGTTGTAGATAGATACACTGTAATACTGGTTGTAGATAGATACACTGTAATACTGGTTGTAGATAGATACACTGTAATACTGGTTGTAGATAGATACACTGTAATACTGGTTGTAGATAGATACACTGTATCACTGGTTGTAGATAGATACACTGTAATACTGGTTGTAGATAGATACACTGTAATACTGGTTGTAGATAGATACACTGTAATACTGGTTGTAGATAGATACACTGTATCACTGGTTGTAGATAGATACACTGTAATACTGGTTGTAGATAGATACACTGTATCACTGGTTGTAGATAGATACACTGTAATACTGGTTGTAGATAGATACACTGTATCACTGGTTGTAGATGGTTGTATTGGTGGATGTATATATTAATGTATATATTGTTCTACAGGGGATGCGTGTATTGGAGGATGTATATATTGTTCTACAGGGGATGCGTGTATTGGAGGATGTATATATTGTTCTACAGGGGATGCGTGTATTGGAGGATGTATATATTGTTCTACAGGGGATGCGTGTATTGGAGGATGTATATATTGTTCTACAGGGGATGTGTGTATTGGAGGATGTATATATTGTTCTACAGGGGATGGGTGTATTGGTAGATGTATATATTGTTCTACAGGGGATGCGTGTATTGGTAGATGTATATATTAATGTATATATTGTTCTACAGGGGATGCGTGTATTGGTAGATGTATATATTAATGTATATATTGTTCTACAGGGGATGCGTGTATTGGTAGATGCACGGGACAAACTGGGAATTCCGTGGCAGAACTCTGAAAACGAGAAGCACGGCATGTTTGTGATGTCATTTGAGGGGCGTGGTGGAGTGGCGGTAGAACCAATGGAATTCCAGCTTTATGGGCTGGCGCTGGACGCTCTGTGGAGGGATTCTGGAATACAGGACGCCTACGGACGACGCAGTGAGTTTCAACTGGTGAGTCTGACACACACACGCACGCATGCACACACACACACACAAAGAGATACACACACACACAGCTACACACACACACACACAGCTCCACACACACACACGACAGCCGTGTCTGAGACTGAAAAATCACACACTCTCATTTGTTTGTGTCAGAGAGTGACTGTGTGTGTTGTTATTGTGATGTCACAGTCTCTCCCTGGTCTTCAACTCCAGATAAGTTAGAGCTGCATTCAACGTTCAAAACAGTTCGTTGTTTACAAACTGAGGACACGCTATGACAAAACAAAGATTCTAGAACCTAAAAGGATTCTTTGACTGTCCCCATAGGAGAACCCTTTGAAGAACCCTTTTAGGTTCCAAGTAGAACCCCTTTTGGGTTCCATGTTCCACAGAGGGTTCTACCTGGAACCAAAAAGGGTTCTCCCTTGGAGACAGCCGAAGAATCCTTTTAGGTTCTAGAATCTTTGTTTTGTCAAGCTATTGATATAGTTGGTTCTGTCATTACTAGTCTGATATACCTTATGTTGCCAGGCTATTGAAAAAGTTGGTTCTGTCATTACTAGTCTGATATACCTTATGTTGTCAGGCTATTGATATAGTTGGTTCTGTCAAAAACTAGTTCCCTGGATACCTTACGTTGTCAGGCTATTGATATAGTTGGTTCTGTCATTACTGGTCTGATATACCTTATGGTGTCAGGCTATTGATATAGTTGGTTCTGTCATTACTAGTCTGATATACCTTATGTTGTCAGGCTATTGATATAGTTGGTTCTGTCATTACTAGTTTCCTGGATACCTTATGTTGTCAGGCTATTGATATAGTTGGTTCTGTTCTAGTTGCCTGGATACCTTACGTTGTCAGGCTATTGATATAGTTGGTTCTGTCATTATTAGTTCCCTGGATACCTTACATTGTCAGGCTATTGATATAGTTGGTTCTGTCATTATTAGTTCCCTGGATACCTTGTTATCAGGCTATTGATATAGTTGGTTCTGTCATTATTAGTTCCCTGATACCTTATGTTGTCAGGCTATTGTTATAGTTGGTTCTATCATTAGTAGTTCCTGATACCTTACGTGTCAGGCTATTGATATAGCCTGTCATTATTAGTCCCCGAGATACCTTATGTTGTCAGGCTATTGATGTAGTTGGTTCTGTCATTACTAGTCCCCTGGATCCGTTATCAGGCTATTGATATAGTTGGTTCTGTCATTATTAGTTCCTGATACCTTGTGTTGTCAGGCTATTGATATAGTTAGTTCTGTCATTATTAGTCCTGTGGATACCTTACGTTGTCAGGATACCTCCTGCTGTGTTCTGTCCTACTGTGTGCTGTCCTGCTGTCCTGCTGTGTGCTGTCCTGCTGTCCTGCTGTGTTCTGTCCTGCTGTCCTGCTGTGTTCTGTCCTGCTGTGTGCTGTCCTGCTGTGTACTGTCCTGCTGTCCTGCTGTGCTGTCCTGCTGTGTACTGTCCTGCTGTGTTCTGTCCTGCTGTGTTCTGTCCTGCTGTGTTCTGTCCTGCTGTGTGCTGTCCTGCTGTGTGCTGTCCTGCTGTGTTCTGTCCTGCTGTGTTCTGTCCTGCTGTGTTCTGTCCTGCTGTGTACTGTCCTGCTGTGTGCTGTCCTGCTGTCCTGCTGTGTTCTGTCCTGCTGTGTTCTGTCCTGCTGTGTTCTGTCCTGCTGTGTGCTGTCCTGCTGTGTTCTGTCCTGCTGTGTTCTGTCCTGCTGTGTTCTGTCCTGCTGTCCTGCTGTGTTCTGTCCTGCTGTGTTCTGTCCTGCTGTCCTGCTGTGTTCTGTCCTGCTGTGTTCTGTCCTGCTGTCCTGCTGTGTACTGTCCTGCTGTGTAATGTCCTGCTGTGTTCTGTCCTGCTGTGTTCTGTCCTGCTGTGTTCTGTTCTGCTGTGTGCTGTCCTGCTGTGTTCTGTCCTGCTGTGTTCTGTCCTGCTGTCCTGCTGTGTTCTGTCCTGCTGTGTTCTGTCCTGCTGTCCTGCTGTGTTCTGTCCTGCTGTGTTCTGTCCTGCTGTGTTCTGTCCTGCTGTCCTGCTGTGTTCTGTCCTGCTGTCCTGCTGTGTTCTGTCCTGCTGTGTTCTGTCCTGCTGTGTGCTGTCCTGCTGTGTGCTGTCCTGCTGTGTTCTGTCCTGCTGTCCTGCTGTCTTGCTGTGTTCTGTCCTGCTGTGTGCTGTCCTGCTGTTTTCTGTCCTGCTGTTTGCTGTCCTGCTGTGTACTGTCCTGCTGTGTGCTGTCCTACTGTGTACTGTCCTGCTGTGTACTGTCCTGCTGTGTACTGTCCTGCTGTGTTCTGTCCTGCTGTGTTCTGTCCTGCTGTGTTCTGTCCTGCTGTGTTCTGTCCTGCTGTCCTGCTGTGTTCTGTCCTGCTGTGTACTGTCCTGCTGTGTACTGTCCTGCTGTCCTGCTGTGTTCTGTCCTGCTGTGTTCTGTCCTGCTGTGTACTGTCCTGCTGTCCTGCTGTGTTCTGTCCTGCTGTGTTCTGTCCTGCTGTGTTCTGTCCTGCTGTGTTCTGTCCTGCTGTGTTCTGTCCTGCTGTGTTCTGTCCTGCTGTGTACTGTCCTGCTGTGTTCTGTCCTGCTGTCCTGCTGTGTTCTGTCCTGCTGTGTTCTGTCCTGCTGTGTACTGTCCTGCTGTGTTCTGTCCTGCTGTGTTCTGTCCTGCTGTCCTGCTGTGTTCTGTCCTGCTGTGTTCTGTCCTGCTGTGTTCTGTCCTGCTGTCCTGCTGTGTTCTGTCCTGCTGTCCTGCTGTGTTCTGTCCTGCTGTGTTCTGTCCTGCTGTGTACTGTCCTGCTGTGTTCTGTCCTGCTGTGTTCTGTCCTGCTGTGTTCTGTCCTGCTGTCCTGCTGTGTGCTGTCCTGCTGTGTGCTGTCCTGCTGTGTGCTGTCCTGCTGTGTTCTGTCCTGCTGTGTTCTGTCCTGCTGTGTTCTGTCCTGCTGTCCTGCTGTGTACTGTCCTGCTGTGTTCTGTCCTGCTGTGTTCTGTCCTGCTGTGTTCTGTCCTGCTGTCCTGCTGTGTTCTGTCCTGCTGTGTTCTGTCCTGCTGTGTGCTGTCCTGCTGTGTTCTGTCCTGCTGTGTTCTGTCCTGCTGTGTTCTGTCCTGCTGTGTTCTGTCCTGCTGTGTTCTGTCCTGCTGTCCTGCTGTTCTGTCCTGTCCTGCTGTGTACTGTCCTGCTGTGTTCTGTCCTGCTGTGTTCTGTCCTGCTGTGTTCTGTCCTGCTGTGTTCTGTCCTGCTGTGTTCTGTCCTGCTGTGTTCTGTCCTGCTGTGTGCTGTCCTGCTGTGTTCTGTCCTGCTGTCCTGCGGTGTTCTGTCCTGCTGTCCTGCTGTGTGCTGTCCTGCTGTGTTCTGTCCTGCTGTGTTCTGTCCTTCTGTGTGCTGTCCTGCTGTGTTCTGTCCTGCTGTGTGCTGTCCTACTGTGTGCTGTCCCTGTGTACTGTCCTGCTGTGTGCTGTCCTGCTGTCCTGCTGTCCTGCTGTGTTCTGTCCTGCTGTGTGCTGTCCTGCTGTGTTCTGTCCTGCTGTGTTCTGTCCTGCTGTGTACTGTCCTGCTGTGTGCTGTCCTGCTGTGTACTGTCCTGCTGTGTACTGTCCTGCTGTGTTCTGTCCTGCTGTGTACTGTCCTGCTGTGTTCTGTCCTGCTGTGTTCTGTCCTGCTGTGTTCTGTCCTCTGTCCTGCTGTGTTCTGTCCTGCTGTGTACTGTCCTGCTGTGTACTGTCCTGCTGTCCTGCTGTGTTCTGTCCTGCTGTGTTCTGTCCTGCTGTGTACTGTCCTGCTGTCCTGCTGTGTTCTGTCCTGCTGTGTTCTGTCCTGCTGTGTTCTGTCCTGCTGTGTTCTGTCCTGCTGTGTTCTGTCCTGTGTTCTGTCCTGCTGTGTGCTGTCCTGCTGTGTTCTGTCCTGCTGTCCTGCTGTATTCTGTCCTGCTGTGTTCTGTCCTGCTGTGTACTGTCCTGCTGTGTTCTGTCCTGCTGTGTTCTGTCCTGCTGTCCTGCTGTGTTCTGTCCTGCTGTGTTCTGTCCTGCTGTGTTCTGTCCTGCTGTCCTGCTGTGTTCTGTCCTGCTGTCCTGCTGTGTTCTGTCCTGCTGTGTTCTGTCCTGCTGTGTCCTGTCCTGCTGTGTTCTGTCCTGCTGTGTTCTGTCCTGCTGTGTTCTGTCCTGCTGTCCTGCTGTGTGCTGTCCTGCTGTGTGCTGTCCTGCTGTGTGCTGTCCTGCTGTGTGCTGTCCTGCTGTGTTCTGTCCTGCTGTGTTCTGTCCTGCTGTGCTGTACTGTCCTGCTGTGTTCTGTCCTGCTGTGTTCTGTCCTGCTGTGTTCTGTCCTGCTGTCCTGCTGTGCTGTCCTGCTGTGTTCTGTCCTGCTGTGTTCTGTCCTGCTGTGTTCTGTCCTGCTGTGTTCTGTCCTGCTGTGTTCTGTCCTGCTGTGTGCTGTCCTGCTGTGTTCTGTCCTGCTGTCCTGCTGTGTTCTGTCCTGCTGTCCTGCTGTGTACTGTCCTGCTGTGTTCTGTCCTGCTGTGTTCTGTCCTGCTGTGTGCTGTCCTGCTGTGTTCTGTCCTGCTGTGTTCTGTCCTGCTGTGTTCTGTCCTGCTGTGTGCTGTCCTGCTGTCCTGTGTGCTGTCCTGCTGTGTTCTGTCCTGCTGTCCTGCTGTGTGCTGTCCTGCTGTGTTCTGTCCTGCTGTGTTCTGTCCTGCTGTGTGCTGTCCTGCTGTGTTCTGTCCTGCTGTGTGCTGTCCTGCTGTGTTCTGTCCTGCTGTGTACTGTCCTGCTGTGTTCTGTCCTGCTGTGTGCTGTCCTGCTGTGTGCTGTCCTGCTGTGTGTTGTCCCTGTCCTGCTGTGTACTGTCCTGCTGTGTGCTGTCCTGCTGTGTGTTGTCCTGCTGTCCTGCTGTGTACTGTCCTGCTGTTCTGTCCCTGCTGTCCTGCTGTGTTCTGTCCTGCTGTGTTCTGTCCTGCTGTGTTCTGTCCTGCTGTTCTGTCCTGCTGTGTTCTGTCCTGCTGTGTTCTGTCCTGCTGTGTTCTGTCCTGCTGTCCTGCTGTGTTCTGTCCTGCTGTGTTCTGTCCTGCTGTGTTCTGTCCTGCTGTGTTCTGTCCTGCTGTGTTCTGTGCTGTGTACTGTCCTGCTGTGTTCTGTCCAGCTGTGTGCTGTCCTGCTGTGTACTGTCCTGCTGTCCTGCTGTGTTCTGTCCTGCTGTGTTCTGTCCTGCTGTGTTCTGTCCTGCTGTGTTCTGTCCTGCTGTGTACTTGCTGTGTTCTGTCCTGCTGTGTTCTGTCCTGCTGTGTTCTGTCCTGCTGTGTTCTGTCCTGCTGTGTGTCCTGCTGTCCTGCTGTGTGCTGTCCTGCTGTGTTCTGTCCTGCTGTGTTCTGTCCTGCTGTGTTCTGTCCTGCTGTCCTGCTGTGTTCTGTCCTGCTGTGTTCTGTCCTGCTGTCCTGCTGTGTTCTGTCCTGCTGTGTTCTGTCCTCTGTGTTCTGTCCTGCTGTGTTCTGTCCTGCTGTGTTCTGTCCTGCTGTGTACTGTCCTGCTGTGTTCTGTCCTTCTGTCCTGCTGTGTTCTGTCCTGCTGTGTTCTGTCCTGCTGTGTTCTGTCCTGCTGTGTTCTGTCCTGCTGTGTACTGTCCTGCTGTGTACTGTCCAGCTGTGTGCTGTCCTGCTGCTGTGTGCTGTCCTGCTGTGTTCTGTCCTGCTGTGTTCTGTCCTGCTGTCCTGCTGTCCTGCTGTGTTCTGTCCTGCTGTGTTCTGTCCTGCTGTGTTCTGTCCTGCTGTGTTCTGTCCTGCTGTGTACTGTCCTGCTGTGTTCTGTCCTGCTGTGTTCTGTCCTGCTGTGTACTGTCCAGCTGTGTGCTGTCCTGCTGTGTACTGTCCTGCTGTCCTGCTGTGTTCTGTCCTGCTGTGTTCTGTCCTGCTGTCCTGCTGTGTTCTGTCCTGCTGTCCTGCTGTGTTCTGTCCTGCTGTGTTCTGTCCTGCTGTGTACTGTCCTGCTGTGTTCTGTCCTGCTGTGTTCTGTCCTGCTGTGTTCTGTCCTTGTCCTCTGTGTTCTGTCCTGCTGTGTTCTGTCCTGCTGTGTTCTGTCCTGCTGTGTTCTGTCCTGCTGTCCTGCTGTGTGCTGTCCTGCTGTGCTTCTCTCTTTCTCTGTGAGTATTTTTTCTGTCCTGCTGTGTTCTGTCCTGCTGTGTTCTGTCCTGCTGTGTTCTGTCCTCTGTCCTGCTGTGTTCTGTCCTGCTGTGTTCTGTCCTGCTGTGTTTCTGTCCTGCTGTGTTCTGTCCTGCTGTGTTCTGTCCTGCTGTGTTCTGTCCTGCTTGTACTGTCCTGCTGTGTTCTGTCCTGCTGTGTTCTGTCCTGCTGTGTTCTGTCCTGCTGTGTCTGTCCTGCTGTGTGCTGTCCTGCTGTGTTCTGTCCTGCTGTGTTCTGTCCTGCTGTGTTCTGTCCTGCCTGTCCTGCTGTCCTGCTGTGTTGCAAACGAGGCTAATCTTGTCATTAGTTGGAGAATGCTAGCATGCTAACGTGATACACAGAAGACAACTTGGTTCCTGTTAAACAGATGAACAGAACAAGACAGAGTGAATCCTCAGACTGCAGCTGCCTTTCAGGCTCTCTCTTCTCTGTGAGTATTTTTCTCTCTTCTTCCATCTCTTTCTCTCTTACTATCTTTATTTATGAGTCTTTATTTTTCTCCCTCTCGTTCTCTCTCTCACCCTCTCTCCTTTTCTCTGTCTGTCTCTACCCCTCTTATCTTTATGAGTCTTTATTTTTCTCGTTCTCTCTCTCACCCTCTCTCCTTTTCTCTGTCTGTCTCTCCACCCCTCTATCTTTATGAGTCTTTATTTTTCTCCCTCTCGTTCTCTCTCTCACCCTCTCTCCTTTTCTCTGTCTGTCTCTCTACCCCTCTATCTTTATGAGTCTTTATTTTTCTCACTCTCGTTCTCTCTCTCACCCTCTCTCCTTTTCTCTGTCTGTCTCTCTACCCCTCTATCTTTATGAGTCTTTATTTTTCTCCCTCTCGTTCTCTCTCACCCTCTCTCCTTTTCTCTGTCTGTCTCTCTACCCCTCTATCTTTATGAGTCTTTATTTTTCTCCCTCTCGTTCTCTCTCACCCTCTCTCCTTTTCTCTGTCTGTCTCGCTACCCCTCTATCTTTCTCTCTGAGAGGTTTTTCTGGTTACCACAGCCCAGCTTTCCCAGGAAACTCTGGATCCCAGCCAGAGAAAAAGAGAGCGCGAGAGAGAGAGAGAAATAAGGTTGGGGGAGGGGAGAGGGATTGAGAGAAACAGGATGACTGGGAGAAATGGAGAGAAGGGAGGAGTAGAGAGAAAACAGCCACCCCGCAGCATACCACCCAGCAGCATACCACCCGCAGCATACCACCCAGCAGCATACCACCCGCAGCATACCACCCAGCAGCATACCACCCGCAGCATACCACCCAGCAGCATACCACCCAGCAGCATACCACCCGCAGCATACCACCCAGCAGCATACCACCCGCAGCATACCACCCAGCAGCATACCACCCAGCAGCATACCACCCCGCAGCATACCACCCAGCAGCATACCACCCGCAGCATACCACCCAGCAGCATACCACCCAGCAGCATACCACCCACAGCATACCACCCAGCAGCATACCACCCAGCAGCATACCACCCGCAGCATACCACCCAGCAGCATACCACCCAGCAGCATACCACCCGCAGCATACCACCCAGCAGCATACCACCCAGCAGCATACCACCCGCAGCATACCACCCAGCAGCATACCACCCAGCAGCATACCACCCAGCAGCATACCACCCAGCAGCATACCACTACTGGCTTGCTTCTGAAGCTAAGCAGGGTTGGTCCTGGTCAGTTCCTGGATGGGAGACCAGATGCTGCTGGAAGTGGTGTTGGAGCACACTTTCCTCTGGTCTAAAACATGTTCCCAATGCCCCATGGCAGTGATTGGGGACTCTGCCCTGTGTAGGGTGCCGTCTTTCGGATGGGACGTTAAACGGGTGTCCTGACTCTCTGAGGTCATTAAAGATCCCTTGGCACTTATCGTAAGAGTAGGGGTGTTAACCCCGGGGTCCTGGTTAAATTCCCAATCTGGCCCTCAAACCATCACGGTCACCTAATAATCACCAGTTTACAAATTGTCTCATTCATCCACCTCCTCTCCCCTGTAACTATTCCCCAGGTCGTTGCTGCAAACAGATAAATACAAAAATATATTTTTTAAAACACACACACACACACACACACACACACACACACACACACACACACACACACACACACACACACACACACACACACACACACACACACACACACACACACACACACACACACACACACACACACACACACACACACACACACACACACACACACACACACACAAGTTGGAGAACGTCACAATTGATAAGAGATTGAATCCTGTTATGCCGTCGGCTATGTGCCATTTAAAGGTAATTAACGATGTAGCTGACATATGCAGTGTTTATTGTTAATGCCAACGAGGGGAACATTCCCTTTAAAAGGGATAAGGAATGTTAAAGAATCTTAAAGATACATCAGCCTGTTCACTGTAGTAGGGAGACAACAGAGAGAAACACTGTGGTGTGGGGCCTGTTCACTGCAGTAGGGAGACAACAGAGATAAACACTGTGGTGTGGGGCCTGTTAACTGCAGTAGGGAGACAACAGAGATAAACACTGTGGTGTGGGGCCTGTTCACTGCAGTAGGGAGACAACAGAGATAAACACTGTGGTGTGGGGCCTGTTCACTGCAGTAGGGAGACAACAGAGATAAAACACTGTGGTGTGGGGCCTGTTCACTGCAGTAGGGAGACAACAGAGATAAACACTGTGGTGTGGGGCCTGTTCACTGTAGTAGGGAGACAACAGAGATAAACACTGTGGTGTGGGGCCTGTTCACTGTAGTAGGGAGACAACAGAGATAAACACTGTGGTGTGGGGCCTGTTCACTGCTGTAGGGAGACAACAGAGATAAACACTGTGGTGTGGGGCCTGTTCACTGTAGTAGGGAGGAGAGAGACAACACTGTGGTGTGGGGCCTGTTCACTGCAGTAGGGTGGGGCCTGAGAGAGAGACAACACTGTGGTGTGGGGCCCGTAGGGAGGAGAGAGAGACAACACTGTGGTGTGGGGCCTGACTGCAGTAGGAGGAGAGAGAGACAAACACTGCAGTAGGGAGGAGAGAGAGACAGAGATAAAACACTGTGGTGTGGGGCCTGTTCACTGTAGTAGGGAGACAACAGAGATAAACACTGTGGTGTGGGGCCTGTTCGCTGCAGTAGGGAGGAGACAGAGATAAACACTGTGGTGTGGGGCCTGTTCACTGTAGTAGGGAGACAACAGAGATAAACACTGTGGTGTGGGGCCTGTTCACTGCAGTAGGGAGACAACAGAGATAAACACTGTGGTGTGGGGCCTGTTCACTGTAGTAGGGAGACAACAGAGATAAACACTGTGGTGTGGGGCCTGTTCACTGTAGTAGGGAGACAACAGAGATAAACACTGTGGTGTGGGGCCTGTTCACTGTAGTAGGGAGACAACAGAGATAAACACTGTGGTGTGGGGCCTGTTCACTGTAGTAGGGAGACAACAGAGATAAACACTGTGGTGTGGGGCCTGTTCACTGCAGTAGGGAGACAACAGAGATAAACACTGTGGTGTGGGGCCTGTTCACTGTAGTAGGGAGACAACAGAGATAAACACTGTGGTGTGGGGCCTGTTCACTGTAGTAGGGAGACAACAGAGATAAACACTGTGGTGTGGGGCCTGTTCACTGCAGTAGGGAGACAACAGAGATAAACACTGTGGTGTGGGGCCTGTTCACTGCAGTAGGGAGACAACAGAGATAAACACTGTGGTGTGGGGCCTGTTCACTGCAGTAGGGAGACAACAGAGATAAACACTGTGGTGTGGGGCCTGTTCACTGCAGTAGGGAGGAGACAGAGATAAACACTGTGGTGTGGGGCCTGTTCACTGCAGTAGGGAGGAGAGACAGAGATAAACACTGTGGTGTGGGGCCTGTTCACTGCAGTAGGGAGGAGAGACAGAGATAAACACTGTGGTGTGGGGCCTGTTCACTGTAGTAGGGAGACAACAGAGATAAACACTGTGGTGTGGGGCCTGTTCACTGCAGTAGGGAGGAGAGACAGAGATAAACACTGTGGTGTGGGGCCTGTTCACTGTAGTAGGGAGACAACAGAGATAAACACTGTGGTGTGGGGCCTGTTCACTGCAGTAGGGAGACAACAGAGACAACAGGAGCGATGGGTAACAATGATGCTTCGTGGATGACTGTTGTTGATGTGTGCAGAAGGTCCCTGGTTCGCGCCCGGGTATGGGCGAGGGGACGGTTTAAAATTATACTGTTAGAGAGAGAGAGAGAGAGAGAGAGAGAGAGAGAGAGAGAGAGAGAGAGAGAGAGAGAGAGAGAGAGAGAGAGAGAGAGAGAGAGGCAGAGAGAGACCACAAACACACAGTCTATTCAGACCTCGTCTAGTAGTAAAGCCTCTAATCTGACCAACACAAACTGTGAATGGAGTTCCATTCCTGCTGCCTTACTCACTCACACCAGTTCTATCCATTGATTGGTTTAGCCCACCAGAAACCTGTTTTGATTGGTCAGCTGTAATGCATCTGCTGTGACAGGCTTTAGTCATTGGTTTTTCCGCAGTTCCCCCCAATGTTACATGTTTTATTAACTTGGTTCATAAATTATATACAAAAAAAACATGCCATCTCTCTATCTCTCATCACTTCTCTCTCCCCCTCCCTCCCTCTCTCTCTCCCCCTCCCTCCCTCTCTCTCTCCCCCTCCCTCCCTCTCTTCCTGTCTTCTTGAAATAGAGGAAACCTCAGTCCATCTGCTTACTCAGTCTTTAAAACACTCTGTCAGCATTTTCACCGTTGACTAATAAAGTTATTTTAGTTTTGAAATGGTAACTTCAGAGAAAAAAATACTCTCTTTTGTCTCTTTCTCTCTCTCTCTCTCTCCCTACCTCTCTCTCTCTCCCCATCTCTCTCTCTCTCCCTACCTCTCTCTCTCCCTACCCCTCTCTCTCTCTCTCTCCCTACCCCTCTCTCTCTCTCTCCCTCCCTCTCTCTCACTCTCTGTCTCTCTCTGTGTCAGTAGTGATGCGTACTGCTATTTGTCACACCACTGTAGGTCTAGTCAGCAGCATGTGTGTCTGGTATGGGTGTAGGTCTAGTCAGCAGCATGTGTGTGTAGTAGGGGTGTAGGTCTAGTCAGCAGCATGTGTGTGTGGTAGGGGTGTAGGTCTAGTCAGCAGTATGTGTGTGTGGTAGGGGTGTAGGTCTAGTCAGCAGTATGTGTGTGTGGTAGGGGTGTAGGTCTAGTCAGCAGCATGTGTGTGTGGTAGGGGTGTAGGTCTAGTCAGCAGCATGTGTGTGTGGTAGGGGTGTAGGTCTCGTGATATTTTTCTGTAAAGGCTAGCATGAAGAAATGATATACAACACTGGCCATATCAATATTTATATTTTTACTAGCGTGACATTTGGCGGTAAAGGCTAGCATGCGGGACAAGTCGCTACGATGAGATTTTTGTGGGGAGAAAAGTCAGCTAACCTCGTAAGCTACCTAGGTATAACTAACTAGCTAGCTACGAGCTACTATAACTAACTAGCTAGCTACTAGCTACTATAACTAACTAGCTAGCTACTAGCTAGTTCAATGTCTCTCAGGATTATAAAGCCAAACCAGAAAGATAATAAAAACAGCATATTATTGACCTAAAAGGATAGCTGTGTTAGCCCAGTCGCTAGCTTATACAGGGTCGGTGACACATAGAGCAACCATGTCTATGGTCGGTGACACATAGAGCAACCATGTCTATGGGTCGGTGACACATAGAGCAACCATGTCTATGGGTCGGTGACACATAGAGCAACCATGTCTATGGGTCGGTGACACATAGAGCAACCATGTCTATGGGTCGGTGACACATAGAGCAACCATGTCTATGGGTCGGTGATACATAGAGCAACCATGTCTATGGGTCGGTGACACAGAGCAACCATGTCTATGGGTCAGTGACACATAGAGCAACCATGTCTTTTCATGAGAAATGACAGATCTATAACTTACATATCTATCTGAATTTGGTCTGGTCACCCCCCCCCAAAAGAAGTGACATATTGTCGGTTTAAAAGGCATGTAGAAAATCTGGTGTATGGTTTGCCTCGTGTACATGGTCTACTGGGGTCATTTTAAGTAGAGAACGTAGAGCTCAACATGTAAACAATGTGTCAGTTCAGCTATTCTCTGATCCAGATGACAGATGCCCTATAGGCCAGTAGTGCCGTCACACTGTAGGACTGTGGCTGCATTAGTGATGTCATATGAGAAGCTGCACAATGAATTCACATAGCTGATATACTGAGAGAGAGAGAGAGAGAGAGAGAGAGAGAGAGAGAGAGAGAGAGAGAGAGAGAGAGAGAGAGAGAGAGAGAGAGAGAGAGAGAGAGAGAGAGAGAGAGAGAGAGAGAGAGAGAGAGAGAGAGAGAGAGAGAGAGAGAGAGAGAGAGAGAGAGAGAGAGAATCAAGTACAACTCATTGGAGATCTTACCACTATACATAAAGGTTATGTTCATTTGAGAATACAACACAGACCCATTACAGACAGAACCTCGTCCTCTCTTTATTGACACACAGACCCATTACAGACAGAACCCCGTCCTCTCTTTATTGACACACAGACCCATTACAGACAGAACCCCGTCCTCTCTTTATTGACACACAGACCCATTAAAGACAGAACCCCTTCCTCTCTTTATTGACACACAGACCCATTACAGACAGAACCCCGTCCTCTCTTTATTGACACACAGACCCATTACAGACAGAACCCCGTCCTCTCTTTATTGACACACAGACCCATTACAGACAGAACCCCGTCCTCTCTTTATTGACACACAGACCCATTAAAGACAGAACCCCTTCCTCTCTTTATTGACACACAGACCCATTAAAGACAGAACCCCTTCCTCTCTTTATTGACACACAGACCCATTACAGACAGAACCCCTTCCTCTCTTTATTGACACACAGACCCATTACAGACAGAACCCCGTCCTCTCTTTATTGACACACAGACCCATTAAAGACAGAACCCCTTCCTCTCTTTATTGACACACAGACCCATTAAAGACAGAACCCCTTCCTCTCTTTATTGACACACAGACCCATTACAGACAGAACCCCTTCCTCTCTTTATTGACACACAGACCCATTACAGACAGAACCCCCGTCCTCTCTTTATTGACACACAGACCCATTAAAGACAGAACCCCTTCCTCTCTTTATTGACACACAGACCCATTAAAGACAGAACCCCTTCCTCTCTTTATTGACACACAGACCCATTACAGACAGAACCCCTTCCTCTCTTTATTGACACACAGACCCATTACAGACAGAACCCCTTCCTCTCTTTATTGACACACAGACCCATTAAAGACAGAACCCCTTCCTCTCTTTATTGACACACAGACCCATTAAAGACAGAACCCCTTCCTCTCTTTATTGACACACAGACCCATTACAGACAGAACCCCTTCCTCTCTTTATTGACACACAGACCCATTACAGACAGAACCCCGTCCTCTCTTTATTGACACACAGACCCATTAAAGACAGAACCCCTTCCTCTCTTTATTGACACACAGACCCATTAAAGACAGAACCCCTTCCTCTCTTTATTGACACACAGACCCATTACAGACAGAACCCCTTCCTCTCTTTATTGACACACAGACCCATTAAAGACAGAACCCCTTCCTCTCTTTATTGACACACAGACCCATTACAGACAGAACCCCGTCCTCTCTTTATTGACACACAGACCCATTACAGACAGAACCCCGTCCTCTCTTTATTGACACACAGACCCATTAAAGACAGAACCCCTTCCTCTCTTTATTGACACACAGACCCATTAAAGACAGAACCCCGTCCTCTCTTTATTGACACACAGACCCATTACAGACAGAACCCCGTCCTCTCTTTATTGACACACAGACCCATTACAGACAGAACCCCGTCCTCTCTTTATTGACACACAGACCCATTAAAGACAGAACCCCTTCCTCTCTTTATTGACACACAGACCCATTACAGACAGAACCCCGTCCTCTCTTTATTGACACACAGACCCATTACAGACAGAACCCCTTCCTCTCTTTATTGACACACAGACCCATTACAGACAGAACCCCGTCCTCTCTTTATTGACACACAGACCCATTACAGACAGAACCCCGTCCTCTCTTTATTGACACACAGACCCATTACAGACAGAACCCCGTCCTCTCTTTATTGACACACAGACCCATTACAGACAGAACCCCGTCCTCTCTTTATTGACACACAGACCCATTACAGACAGAACCCCTTCCTCTCTTTATTGACACACAGACCCATTACAGACAGAACCCCTTCCTCTCTTTATTGACACACAGACCCATTACAGACAGAACCCCGTCCTCTCTTTATTGACACACAGACCCATTACAGACAGAACCCCGTCCTCTCTTTATTGACACACAGACCCATTACAGACAGAACCCCCTCCTCTCTTTATTGACACACAGACCCATTACAGACAGAACCCCGTCCTCTCTTTATTGACACACAGACCCATTACAGACAGAACCTCTTCCTCTCTTTATTGACACACAGACCCATTACAGACAGAACCCCGTCCCCTCTTTATTGACACACAGACCCATTACAGACAGAACCTCTTCCTCTCTTTATTGACACAGACCCATTACAGACAGAACCCCGTCCTCTCTTTATTGACACACAGACCCATTACAGACAGTTTAAACACTCTTTATTGACACACAGACCCATTACAGACAGAACCCCGTCCTCTCTTTATTGACACACAGACCCATTACAGACAGAACCCCGTCCATCTTTATTGACACACAGACCCATTACAGACAGAACCCCGTCCTCTCTTTATTGACACACAGACCCATTTACAGACAGAACCCCGTCCTCAAAAACTCTTTATTGACACACAGACCCATTACAGACAGAACCCCGTCCTCTCTTTATTGACACACAGACCCATTACAGACAGAACGTCCTCTCTTTATTGACACACAGACCCATTACTTCTCCACTCTTTATTTCAGGATTGTGATGAATCAACATCAACACTAGTTCATCAGTTTAACAATTTTAAACAAGTTTAAACACTTCACAAGAGTCATCACTTCAAAATGTGTAAATAAAGCTAACTGTTATGTAAAGATGAGACATCTTAGTGTAAACAACACTAGATCTACTTAGCAACAAGTCGGTTATTATTACTAAAGCTGCATTTCAGGAAAACAACAAAAACTCAAAAACAACCCTGAGTAGACTGGCCAACCCTTCTGCACTGATCTACTGGCTGAGTAGACTGGCCAACCCTTCTCCACTGATCTACAGTCTGAGTAGACTGGCCAACCCTTCTCCACTAATCTACTGTCTGAGTAGACTGGCCAACCCTTCTCCACTAATCTACTGTCTGAGTAGACTGGCCAACCCTTCTCCACTGATTTACAGTCTGAGTAGACTGGCCAACCCTTCTCCACTGATCTACAGTCTGAGTAGACTGGCCAACCCTTCTCCACTGATCTACTGTCTGAGTAGACTGGCCAACCCTTCTCCACTGATCTACTGTCTGAGTAGACTGGCCAACCCTGTTCCACTGATCTACTGTCTGAGTAGACTGGCCAACCCTTCTCCACTGATCTACTGTCTGAGTAGACTGGCCAACCCTTCTCCACTGATCTACAGTCTGAGTAGACTGGCCAACCCTTCTGCACTGATCTACTGTCTGAGTAGACTGGCCAACCCTT
Organism: Oncorhynchus keta; assembly: GCF_023373465.1. Classification (NCBI taxonomy): domain Eukaryota; kingdom Metazoa; phylum Chordata; class Actinopteri; order Salmoniformes; family Salmonidae; genus Oncorhynchus; species Oncorhynchus keta. Next base: position 25,550 of record NW_026283660.1, read on the forward strand.
CTCCACTGATCTACAGTCTGAGTAGACTGGCCAACCCTTCTCCACTCTCTCTACTGATCTACTGTCTGAGTAGACTGGCCAACCCTTCTCTACTGATCTACTGTCTGAGTAGACTGGCCAACCCTTCTCCACTGATCTACTGTCTGAGTAGACTGGCCAACCCTTCTCCACTGATCTACTGTCTGAGTAGACTGGCCAACCCTGTTCCACTGATCTACTGTCTGAGTAGACTGGCCAACCCTGCTCCACTGATCTACTGTCTGAGTAGACTGGCCAACCCTTCTCCACTGATCTACTGTCTGAGTAGACTGGCCAACCCTGCTCCACTGATCTACTGTCTGAGTAGACTGGCCAACCCTTCTCCACTGATCTACTGTCTGAGTAGACTGGCCAACCCTTCTGCACTGGTCTACTGTCTGAGTAGACTGGCCAACCCTTCTCCACTGATCTACTGTCTGAGTAGACTGGCCAACCCTTCACTGATCTACTGGCTGAGTAGACTGGCCAACCCTGCTCCACTGATCTACTGGCTGAGTAGACTTCTATTCCAGCCCAGAAAATAGCACTCTTGATGATCATGTCTTTAGATGTGATGATGAGTTGGTAATCGGGTGTGTTATTGCTGGGCTGGAACAGAACCCTGCACAGCCAGCAGCTCCCGTTGTAACCAGGTTAATACACTGTGTGGGATGTTTAACTGTATACAGCATTCTGTTAAACATTACATTTAAGTCATTTAGCAGACGCTCTTATCCAGAGCCCAAAGGATATACACCTTCGTCTCAGTGGGACAGCCACTTGCATCTAAATCTTCTTCATCTGCCAACAGGCTTTCTTACCCTTAGCATTACCCTATCCTAGGTATTCCTTGAAGAGGTGGGGTTTCATCTCAAAGAAACAGGCTACATTATACTCCGCTGTCCTGGCACTGAATAGTTTGTTCCACCATTGGGGGCCTATCAGCGAACAGTTTTGACTGGGCTGAGGGACTGGAGAATCTGTGGTATAATGAGCAGGCCAGAGGTGGATGAACACCCCTTGTTTGGGTTAGGGCCTGACAGAGCCTGCAATGTCACTTCTTCCATGGCCATTATCTAGCAAAATGGTCTTTAGTGACTATTTTTAACTGGAAGCCAGTGGAGAGAGCGGAGGAGCGGGGTAGCTGAGAGAATGGGAAGGTTGAACACCAGACGGGCTGCGACATTCTAATGAGTTGTAGGGGGTTTAATGGCACAGGCAGGGAGCCCAGCCAACAGCTAGTTGCAGCAAGACGGGAGATGACAAGTGCCTGGATTAGAAATGGCCTTACTGTGTGAGGCAGGTAGCAGCTCAGCGGAGTTAGAGCAGAACCTATAGGAAGTGACACCGCCTTGATGTTAGTTGAGAACTCAGGGTGTTGTCCAGATCACGCCAAGGTTCAGCTCTGGGAGGAGGCACAAAGTGGCCAACCGTGATGGCTAGATCTACGGGCAGTTCCCCGGGAGGAAAGGACTCCTATTTGAGGTTTTTTGATGTATTTAATCCACACTGAATATGTTCTGCCAGACATGCTTCTGTTTTACCTGGGTCCTTAGAAACTAAATAATTTTCAAGAGTTTCATTTAGCAAGATAGAGAGACCATGTGAGGTTATGACAGAGCCAAGTGACTTGGTGTATAGGAGAATAAGGACAGAACAGAGCCCTGGGGGACACCAGTGGTGAGAGCGGTTTAGAGGAGACCTTTGACGCCACCAACGTAGGATTCACTGTCAGGTAAAATATCAAGCCAGACTTGTCGGAGATGCCCAACTTGAGAGGGTGGAAAATCTGATGGTTCACAGTACAAGGCAGCCGATAGGTCTAGAAGGATGGAGCAGGGATAAGAGTTGATTTACAGTGCCAGCGCCTCCGTTCTACAGAAATGTAACATCTAATCAAAATGTGTCTTGAAACCTGTGATTTGGACACCAAAACTAAATTCTCCAGAGAGTGGTAGAGCTGGCAAAGTGAGACTAGAGTTTTGAGAGAAAAGAGTGTCTGTCTACTGGTCTGTAGTTGTTGACTCGGAGGGATCGCTGTAGGTTTTTTCAGAAGGGGTGCAACTCCGCTCCCTCTTGAAGACGTTGGAGGGACTTTGTTTCCAGTGGCGGGATGAGTTGATGAGCAGCCTTAAGGTAAGGGAGTTGGTCTCCGGAAATGGTCTGGCAGGCAAGGGGATAGCGGTTCAACGGGCAGGTTGTTGGGGTTCGTTTTCAAACAAGACTCTGTGACAAATTATCATTAATTTATAAAAGAGGTTGGAATAGGGTAGGGCAGTTTGAGAAGAAGACAAACGGTGACTTTTACAGCAAAGATCAGAGTCCATCAACTTTCAAAATGACAGACGGATCTGAAAGAGGGGAATAGTGGAGGGGGGAGGAATAGTTTTGAGGAGAAGTGGCAAAGAGTTTTGAAAAGAGGCAATGCTTGGAATTTAGAATGGAATAGTTTTAGCAGCAGAGAAGAGGAATAGTTTTGGAAGGAGGGAGTGAAAGGATGCAGGTCCGCAGGGGAAGGGGGGTTTTCTCCATTTCCGTCTCGGCTGCCCGGAGCCCTGTTCTGTTTAGGTGGGCCAACACATATAACACAGCTATTTCTCATGGGGTGGTGGACCTCTCTCTTCATCTGACAGGGTCACAGCAATGTACCAGACAGATTATCATACTAAATAACGTTAAACATCCTAGTTGGCTCAATAGTATGGTGCCATGTAAGACCAAAGGTCGTGGGTTTAACAGCCTGGGGACATCTGTTCATAAAATGGACCAATGACTGGGATAAAAGTGTCTCCCTTTACTGACAGATGAAGCTGATCCATTCACATTTCCATTTAAGTCATTTAGTGACTATTCTTATTTCCACAATGATTACATCAAGATAGCTAGCCAATATGACAACCAGTGGAATTTAGCCACTTGCATCTAAACAGTGTGTGTTAGCTAGCTCGCTAGTTAGCAGAAGTGGAGTTAGCCTACAAAATGGCCTACTGTAGCTACCCTATCAGCTCAGGTATTCCTTGAAGAGGTGGGGTTTCAGGTAGCTCTCCTAGTTAGCAGGTGGTGGATTAGCCTATCCGTGGCCTCCTGTAGCTAGCTAGCTAGGCAGATTTGTTCCACCATTGGGGGCCAGTAGCAGCTAACAGTTTTGCAGCTGGGCTTAGCCTATAAAGTGGAACTGTAGCTTAGCTCAGTGGTAGGGAGGCGAGCAGCCATAAAGTGGACTGAAGCTAGTGCCCTTGTTTGGAGTGTAGGGCCTGATCAGAGCCTGGAGTTAGCCTGAGGTGGCCCCTGTAGCCAGCTAGCAGCTCAGTGGAGCACCATGGTCTTGTAGCGGATGCTAGTTAGCAGCTAACTGGAAGCCATAAAGTGGCCTACTGGAGCTAGCTAGTGAGTTAAGAACTATTTAAAAAGTTTTTTAATGTATTTAATTACTTGAATATGTTCTCCCACTGCTTCTGTTTTATGGGTCCTTAGAAACTAAATACTGGGCCATTTTCAAGAGATTTGCAGTGGTAACAAAGCGGGAGATGACAGGATGAATGGACACAAAAGGAAATGCGGGTTTGTCCTCAGAGCGGTTTAGAACGTGACCTTTGACTTTACCAACGTAAGCATGAATAAAATATCAATCGGAGACTTGTCAGGACACCGATAATTTGCGCTTGAAAAACTAGAGAACCAACTACCGGGTGTATAATCACGTGATTCACACCCAGCAGCCGTTCTACGGGGGAATAGAAATGTAACATCTAATCAAAATCTGTTGGAGTTTTTACACCAAAACTAAATTCTCCAGACGGTGGTATGGCAAAGTGAGACTAGAGTGTAGTGTGTGTGTGTCTGTCTGCCTGCGTATGTAGTCTGTGGTGATCCGTCATGCTGGGATATTCCCTCTCCCCCAGACCTGGCCCCGCCCCCTTAGTTGGCGGACTTTGCCACCTGTGGTCATCACAGGTCAGCCTTTGGGAATGGGGTTGAAGTTTCCTGTTTGGCACGGCAACATAGCGGTTCACGGCCGAGTCCAATGGGGTTCGTTTTCAAACACGACTCTGTGACAAATTATCATTAATTTATAAAACAAGTTGGAATCTCATTTGGAGAAGAAGACAAACTGACTTTTACAATAAGACCAGACCAGAGCCCATCAACTCAATGACAGACGGATTGAAAGAAGAATAGTGGAAAGAGGAATAGTTTTGAAAAGAGGAATAGTTTTGGAACGAGGAATAGTTCAGGAAAAGAGGAATAGTTTTGGAACGAGGGCTAGTTTTCTGTGTGTGGGGTGGGGGAGGTCTCTGTCTGGTTAATCCCTCTCTCTGTTTTCACACACACAGCTGTTTCCTGGGGTGGTGGATGTGATTGAGGTTGCAAGTACCAGACTGAACTATCATACTAAATAACGTTAAACATCCTGTTGGCTCAGTCGGTGTGGTGCATGTAAGACCAAAGGTCGTGGGTTTGAAGCCTGGGGACACTATTCATAAAATGGACCAATGACTTTGGATAAAAGTGTCATTCTGAACGAGAGAAGCTGATCCTGGGTCTGTTTTAGGTGGCACCTTCAGAGGCATTGGGAGATTGCTTCATAGAGCCCCTGGAACGCGTTCAGAAGGGATCCTGGTCTGTTTTAGTGTGTTCCCTTCAGAGGCATGGGAGATTGCTTCATAGGTTTTTTTCCCTGCAACTCTCATAAGCTGATCCTGGGTCTGTTTTAGGTGTCGTTCCCTTCAGAGGCATTGGGAGATTGCTTGATGAGCCCCTGGAAGGCGTTCAGAAGCTGATCCTGGGTCTGTTTTAGGTGTTGTTCCCTTCAGAGGCATTGGGAGATTGCTTCATAGAGCCCCTGGAACGCGTTCAGAAGCTGATCCTGGGTCTGTTTTAGGTGTCGTTCCCTTCAGAGGCATTGGGAGATTGCTTCATAGAGCCCCTGGAACGCGTTCAGAAGCTGATCCTGGGTCTGTTTTAGGTGTTGTTCCCTTCAGAGGCATTGGGAGATTGCTTCATAGAGCCCTGGAACGCGTTCAGAAGCTGATCCTGGGTCTGTTTAGTGTTGTTCCCTTCAGAGGCAGAACATTGCTTCATAGACACTTTTATCAGAAAACATTGGTCTCTTTAGGTGTTGTTCCCTCAGAGGCATTGGGAGATTGCTTCTCCCTCCTCTCTGTCTGTGTCAGGGTTGAGTTTAATGATCAGTTTTGTTTGTTTGAACATTGTAGAGCATTCTAGAAGCCTCGGTGTCAGCCCACTGATCACTGGGTCTGAATCAGTGTTGTTCGCACTGGACACACACTGGTTGAATCAACATTGAGCCACTGGACACACACTGGTTGAATCAACATTGTTTCGCACTGGACACACACTGGTTGAATCAACGTTGTTTCGCACTGGACACACACTGGTTGAATCAACGTTGAAGCTGATCACTGGACACACACTGGTTGAATCAACCCTCTTAGAGGCAGAACACAGGGTCACACACTTTTTGAAAACATTGCTCTCGCATTACTCACACACTGGTTGAATCAACGTTGTTTCGCACTGGACACACACTGGTTGAATCAACGTTGTTTGCACTGGAAACACACTGGTTGAATCAACGCCTCGTTTCGCCCACTGGACACACACTGGTTGAATCAACGTTGTTTCGCACTGGACACACACTGGTTGAATCAACGTTTCACACTGGACACACTTTGAATCAACACTGGACACACACTGGTTGAATCAACGTTGTTTCGCACTGGACACACACTGGTTGAATCAACGTTGTTTCGCACTGGACACATACTGGTTGAATCAACGTCGTTTCGCACGACACACTTTCAATGAAATTACATTGAACCAACGTGGAATAGACGTTGAATTGTCGTCTTTGCCCAGTGGGAAGAGTGTTTGTTGTGTGTGTGGTTGAATTATATAGCAAATACTTTCAAAGCTGTCAGCATGTTCGTCCAATGGAAACAATGGAATAAAAGATCAAAATGACTGTTGTCTCTTCCTGTTCACAGAGTGAGTCGGTGAAATACTTCCTGGATAACCTGGACCGGATTGGCCAGCTGGTGAATGGGCAACGTTACCTTTCACATTTCATGTCAGAACCTCTGGCCAACCCCCAATCTGTTAGTATTACTGACTATGTAATTACATTATTGTTGAATACTGTTGTTGTACATAAATGACAAACAAAACAATCAAAGAGCATGATAATATTACTGTTCTCCTCCTCTCTGCTCCACTCTCCTCCTCTCTACTCCTCCCCTCTCTCCTCCATCCTTCCATCCTCTCTCCTCCCTCTCTCCTCCTCTACCTCCTCCCTCTCCTCCATCCATCCCTCTCTCCTCCATCCTTCCATCCCTCTCTGCTCCTCTCTATCCTCCCTCTCTCCTCCATCCTTACACCCCTCTCCTCCTCTCTACTCCTCCCCTCTCTCCTCCATCCTTCCCTCCCTCTCTCCTCCTCTCTCCTCCTCTCTCTTATATCTCTCCTCCATCCTTACATCCCTCTGTCCTCATGTCTCCTCCAATGGAAACAATGGAATCTCTCCTCCATCCTTACATCCCTCTCTCCTCCTCTCTGCAGAGTGAGTCCTCCCTCTCTCCTCCATCCTCCATCCCTCTCTCCTCCTCTCTGTTCCTTCTACTCCTCCCTCTCTTCCATCCGTCCATCCCCTCTCCTCCTCTCCTCCTCCAATCTGTTCCTCTCTCCTCCTCTGTAATTACATTATCCTTCCATCCTACCCTCCCTCCTCCTCCTACATCCTCCTCTCAAAACTCCTCCCCTCTCCTCCATCCATCCATCCCTCTCTCTCCTCCTCTCTCCTCCTCTCTCCTCCATCCTTCCCTCCCTCTCTCCTCCTCTCTCCTCCTCTCTACTCCTCCCCTCTCTCCTCCATCCTTCCATCCCTCTCTCCTCCCTCTCTCCTCCTCTTTCCTCCATCCTTCCCTCCCTCTCTCCTCCTCTCTGCTCCTCTCTACTCCTCCCCTCTCTCCTCCATCCTTCCCTCCCTCTCTCCTCCTCTCTGCTCCTCTCTACTCCTCCCCTCTCTCCTCCATCCGTCCATCCCTCTCTCCTCCTCTCTACTCCTCCCCTCTCTCCTCCATCCTTCCCTCCCTCTCTCCTCCTCTCTCCTCCTCTCTACTCCTCCCCTCTCTCCTCCATCCGTCCATCCCTCTCCCTCCCTCTCTCCTCCTCTCTCCTCCATCCTTCCCTCCCTCTCTCCTCCTCTCTCCTCCTCTCTACTCCTCCCCTCTCTCCTCCATCCTTCCATCCCTCTCTCCTCCATCCTTCCTCCCTCTCTCCTCCTCTCTCCTCCTCTCCTCCTCTCCTCCCCTCTCTCCTCCATCCTTCCATCCCTCTCTCCTCCTCCTCTCTCCTCCATCCTTCCATCCCTCTCTCCTCCTCTCTCCTCCTCTCTCCTCCTCTCTCTCCTCCCCTCTACTCCTCCTCTCTACTCCTCCCCTCTCTCCTCCATCCGTCCATCCCTCTCTCCTCCTCTCTCCAGAACTATATCCCTAGTCGGCAGGACATTCTGTTTGCACGGAAGGCGACTAAAGGAATCGTAGAACACGACTTTATCATAAAGAAGATTCCGTTTAAGATGGTTGATGTGGGGGGTCAGAGGTCACAGAGACAGAAATGGTTTCAGTGCTTCGACGGAATCACATCTATACTGTTCATGGTGTCATCATCCGAATACGACCAGGTAGGAGGCAGACAGACAGACAGACAGACAGACAGACAGACAGACAGACAGACAGACAGACAGACAGACAGACAGACACAGACCGAGAGACAGAGAGACACAGACAGACAGACAGACAGACAGACAGACAGACAGACAGACAGACAGACAGACAGACAGACAGATGAGACAGGTACACCCACCCACCAGACCTGAGTATATGAGGTGTTGATGTAGCTGGGAGGTTTTGGGGTGAAACCACATCTTCAGTTTTAGAGTCAACCGGAAGGGAGACATTTCTCACCTCCTCTCCCATAGGTTCTGATGGAGGACCGGAGGACCAATCGGCTGGTAGAGAGCATGAACATCTTTGAGACGATCGTGAACAACAAGCTCTTCCTCAACGTGTCCATCATCCTCTTCCTCAACAAGACTGACCTGCTGGTGGAGAAGCTAGGCCAGGCTGACATCACTAAACACTTCCCAGAATACAGGGAGACCCTCGCAGGCTGGAGGATGTACAGGTAGAATCTAACACACAGGACCTACAGGTAGAATCTAATACACTGGACCTACAGGTAGAATCTAACACACAGGACCTACAGGTAGAATCTAACACACTGGACCTACAGGTAGAATCTAAACACAGGACCTACAGGTAGAATCTAACACACAGGACCTACAGGTAGGATCTAACACACTGGACCTATAGGTAGAATCTAACACACAGGACCTATAGGTAGAATCTAACACACTGGACCTACAGGTAGAATCTAACACACTGGACCTACAGGTAGAATCTAACACACAGGACCTACAGGTAGAATCTAACACACAGGACCTACAGGTAGGATCTAACACACAGGACCTACAGGTAGAATCTAACACACAGGACCTACAGGTAGAATCTAACAACACTGGACCTACAGGTAGAATCTAACACACAGGACCTACAGGTAGAATCTAACACACTGGACCCAGGTAGAATACAGGACCTACAGGTAGGATCTAACACACTGGACCTATAGGTAGAATCTAACACACAGGACCTATAGGTAGAATCTAACACACAGGACCTACAGGTAGAATCTAACACACTGGACCTACAGGTAGAATCTAACACACAGGACCTACAGGTAGGATCTAACACACAGGACCTACAGGTAGAATCTAACACACAGGACCTACAGGTAGAATCTAACACACAGGACCTACAGGTAGGATCTAACACACTGGACCTACAGGTAGAATCTAACACACAGGACCTACAGGTAGAATCTAACACACAGGACCTACAGGTAGAATCTAACACACAGGACCTATAGGTAGAATCTAACACACAGGACCTACAGGTAGAATCTAACACACAGGAACTACAGGTAGAATCTAACACACAGGACCTACAGGTAGGATCTAACACACAGGAACTACAGGTAGAATCTAACACACAGGACCTACAGGTAGGATCTAACACACAGGACCTATAGGTAGAATCTAACACACAGGACCTACAGGTAGAATCTAACACACAGGACCTACAGGTAGGATCTAACACACAGGACCTACAGGTAGAATCTAACACACAGGACCTATAGGTAGAATCTAACACACAGGACCTACAGGTAGAATCTAACACACAGGACCTACAGGTAGGATCTAACACACTGGACCTACAGGTAGAATCTAACACACAGGACCTACAGGTAGGATCTAACACACTGGACCTATAGGTAACACATACCTGACCAGGTACACAATCACACCTGACCAGGTACACAATCACACCTAACCAGGTACACACACAATCACACCTAACCAGGTACACACACAAACAAACCTGACCAGGTACACACACAAACACACCTGACCAGGTACACACAAACACACCTGACCAGGTACACACAATCACACCTGACCAGGTATCACACCTGACCAGGTACACACAATCACACCTGACCAGGTACACAATCACACCAGACCAGGTACACACAAACACACCTGACCAGGTACACACAATCACACCAGACCAGGTACACACAAACACACCTGACCAGGTACACACAATCACACCAGACCAGGTACACACAATCACACCTGACCAGGTACACACACAAACACACCTGACCAGGTACACACACAATCACACCAGACCAGGTACACACAAACACACCTGACCAGGTACACACAATCACACCAGACCAGGTACACACAAACACACCTGACCAGGTACACACAATCACACCAGACCAGGTACACACAATCACACCAGACCAGGTACACACACAAACAAACCTGACCAGGTACACACACAAACAAACCTGACCAGGTACACACACAAACACACCTGACCAGGTACACACACAAACACACCTGACCAGGTACACACACAAACAAACCTGACCAGGTACACACACAAACACACCTGACCAGGTACACACACAAACACACCTGACCAGGTACACACAAACACACCTGACCAGGTACACACAAACACACCTGACCAGGTACACACACAAACACACCTGACCAGGTACACACACAAACACACCTGACCAGGTACACAAACACACCTGACCAGGTACACACAATCACACCTGACCAGGTACACACACAATCACACCACACCAGACCAGGTACACACAATCACACCTGACCAGGTACACACAATCACACCTGACCAGGTACACACAATCACACCAGACCAGGTACACACAATCACACCTGACCAGGTACACAAACACACCAGACCAGGTACACACAATCACACCTGACCAGGTACACACACAATCACACCAGACCAGGTACACACAATCACACCAGACCAGGTACACACAATCACACCAGACCAGGTACACACACAATCACACCAGACCAGGTACACACAATCACACCTGACCAGGTACACACAATCACACCTGACCAGGTACACAAACACACCAGACCAGGTACACACAATCACACCTGACCAGGTACACAAACACACCAGACCAGGTACACACAATCACACCTGACCAGGTACATACACAATCACACCAGACCAGGTACACACAATCACACCTGACCAGGTACACACACAATCACACCAAACCAGGTACACACAATCACACCAGACCAGGTACACACAATCACACCAGACCAGGTACACACACAATCACACCTGACCAGGTACACACAATCACACCTGACCAGGTACACACACAATCACACCAGACCAGGTACACACAATCACACCAGACCAGGTACACACAATCACACCTGACCAGGTACACACAATCACACCTGACCAGGTACACACAATCACACCTGACCAGGTACACAATCACACCTGACCAGGTACACACAATCACACCTGACCAGGTACACACAATCACACCTGACCAGGTACACACAATCACACCTGACCAGGTACACACAATCACACCTGACCAGGTACACACAATCACACCTGACCAGGTACACACAATCACACCAGACCAGGTACACACAATCACACCAGACCAGGTACACACAATCACACCAGACCAGGTACACACAATCACACCTGACCAGGTACACACAATCACACCAGACCAGGTACACACACAAACACACCTGACCAGGTACACACAAACACACCTGACCAGGTACACAAACACACCTGACCAGGTACACACAAACTCTCAAACCTCTTCTCTGTCTGTCTCTCTCTCTGCAGGCGTTCCTGGTGCAATCATTCAGTCCTGACCGGCGTAACCGTGGGAAACCTTGTTTCATCACTTTACCACAATCGACACGGAGAACATCCGCTTTGTGTTCCACGCTGTTAAAGACACCATACTGCAGGAGAACCTCAAAGACATCATGCTGCAGTGATACACACATTATACACACACATTATATACACACATTATTTACACACACACATTATATACACACACACAGACACACATTATATACACACACACATTATATACACACACACAGACACACATTATATACACACACACACACATTATATACACACACACACACACACACATTATATACACACACACATTATACACACACACACATTATACACACACACACACACACATTATATACACACATTATATACACACACACATTATATACACACACACACACATTATATACACACATTATATACACACACACATTATATACACACACATTATATACACACACACATTATATACACACACATTATATACACACACACATTATATACACACACACACACATTATATACACA
>NW_026283660.1:42500-58320 GCF_023373465.1 Oncorhynchus keta
CTCTCCTCCCTCTCCAGACACTGTCCCTCTCTCTGCTTCCTCTCCTCCCTCTCCAGACACTGTCCCTCTCTCTGCCTCCCTCTCCTCCCTCTCCAGACACTGTTCCTCTCTCTGCCTCCTCTCCTCCCTCTCCAGACACTGTTCCTCTCCCTGCCTCCCTCTCCTCCCTCTCCAGACACTGTTCCTCTCTCTGCCTCCTCTCCTTCCTCTCCAGACACTGTCCCTCTCTCTGCTTCCCTCCCCTCTCCAGACACCGTTCCCTCTCTGCCTCCTCTCCTTCCTCTCCAGACACTGTTCCTCTCTCTGCCTCCTCTCCAGACACTGTCCCTCTCTCTGCCTCCTCTCCTCCCTCTCCAGACACTGTCCCTCTCTCTGCTTCCTCTCCTCCCTCTCCAGACACTGTTCCTCTCTGCCTCTCCTCTCCTTCCTCTCCAGACACTGTCCCTCTCTGCCTCCTCTCCAGACACTGTTCCTCTCTCTGCCTCCTCTCCTTCCTCTCCAGACACTGTCCCTCTCTCTGCCTCCTCTCCTCCCTCTCCAGACACTGTCCCTCTCTCTGCCTTCCTCTCCTCCCTCTCCAGACACTGTTCCTCTCTCTGCCTCCTCTCCAGACACTGTGCCTCTCTCTGCCTCCTCTCCAGACACTGTCCTCTCTCTGCCTCCCTCTCCTCCCTCTCCAGACACTGTTCCTCTCTCTGCCTCCTCTCCAGACACTGTCCCTCTCTCTGCCTCCTCTCCTTCCTCTCCAGACACTGTCCCTCTCTCTGCCTCCTCTCCTCCCTCTCCAGACACTGTCCCTCTCTCTGCTTCCTCTCCTCCCTCTCCAGACACTGTCCCTCTCTCTGCCTCCCTCTCCTCCCTCTCCAGACACTGTCTCTCCTCTCTACCTCCTCTCCTCCCTCTCCAGACACTGTCTCTCCTCTCTACCTCCTCTCCTCCCTCTCCAGACACTGTCCCCTCTCTGCCTCCTCTCCAGACACTGTCCCTCTCTCTGCTTCCTCTCCAGACACTGTCCCTCTCTCTGCCTCCTCTCCTCCCTCTCCAGACACTGTCCCTCTCTCTGCCTCCTCTCCTCCCTCTCCAGACACTGTTCCTCTCTCTGCCTCCCTCTCCTTCCTCTCCAGACACTGTCCCTCTCCTCCCTCTCCAGACACTGTCCCTCTCTCTGCTTCCCTCCTCCCTCTCCAGACACTGTGCCTCTCTCTGCCTCCTCTCCAGACACTGTCCCTCTCTCTGCCTCCTCTCCTCCCTCTCCAGACACTGTTCCTCTCTCTGCCTCCTCTCCAGACACTGTCCCTCTCTCTGCCTCCTCTCCTTCCTCTCCAGACACTGTCCCTCTCTCTGCCTCCCTCTCCTCCCTCTCCAGACACTGTCCCTCTCTCTGCCTCCTCTCCTCCCTCTCCAGACACTGTCCCTCTCTCTGCCTCCCTCTCCTCCCTCTCCAGACACTGTCTCTCCTCTCTACCTCCTCTCCTCCCTCTCCAGACACTGTCTCTCCTCTACCTCCTCTCCTCCCTCTCCAGACACTGTCCCCCTCTCTGCCTCCTCTCCAGACACTGTCCCTCTCTCTGCTTCCTCTCCAGACACTGTCCCTCTCTCTGCCTCCTCTCCCCCCCCTCCAGACCCTGTCCCTCTCTCTTCCTCCTCTCCTCCCTCTCCAGACACTGTCCCCTCTCTCTGCCTCCTCTCCTTCCTCTCCAGACACTGTCCCTCTCCTCCCTCTCCAGACACTGTCCCTCTCTCTGCCTCCTCTCCTCCCTCTCCAGACACTGTCCCTCTCTCTGCCTCCCTCTCCTCCCTCTCCAGACACTGTCCCCTCTCTGCCTCCTCTCCTCCCTCTCCAGACACTGTCTCTCCTCTCTGCCTCCTCTCCTCCCTCTCCAGACACTGTCCCTCTCTCTGCCTCCTCTCCTCCCTCTCCAGACACTGTGTCTCTCTGCTTCCTCTCCAGACACTGTCCCTCTCTCTGCCTCCCTCTCCAGACACTGTCCCTCTCTCTGCCTCCTCTCCTCCCTCTCCAGACACTGTCCCTCTCTCTGCCTCCTCTCCTCCCTCTCCAGACACTGTCCCTCTCTCTGCCTCCCTCTCCAGACACTGTCCCTCTCTCTGTCTCCTCTCCTCCCTCTCCAGACACTGTTCCTTCTGTTTATGTGAGTGTGTCTATAGCCTACTGTGTGTATCCGTTCTCTGTGAGTGTGTCTATAGCCTACTGTGTGTATCCGTTCTCTGTGAGTATACTGTAAAACTGTGTCAAAACACACTACTACTATCACCACTAACCCCAACGTTACCCTGACGTTTGTACAGTTTCATTGTTGTATCTTCTCTAACTGTTGTTGTTGTTGTTGTTGTTGTTGATTGCACTGGATGAAATCTCATATAGCGAAATTGATTGAAAAAAACCCAGATTGTTCTGGAAAAACAGAAGAGAGGAGGAGGTGTTGTGCACATGTATTGTTTGGTCTGTGTTTGTTTTTCTACTGGCTAGCCTTGGTTCTGTTGTGATAAATACAACACTATGTTTGTTTTTCTACAGGCTAGCCTTGGTTCTGTTGTGATAAATACAACACTATGTTTGTTTTTCTACAGGCTAGCCTTGGTTCTGTCCTGATAAATACAACACTATGTTTGTTTTTCTACAGGCTAGCCTTGGTTCTGTTGTGATAAATACAACACTGTGTTTGTTTTTCTACAGGCTAGCCTTGGTTCTGTTGTGATAAATACAACACTATGTTTGTTTTTCTACAGGCTAGCCTTGGTTCTGTTGTGATAAATACAACACTATGTTTGTTTTTCTACAGGCTAGCCTTGGTTCTGTTGTGATAAATACAACACTATGTTTGTTTTTCTACTGGCTAGCCTTGGTTCTGTTCTGATAAATACAACACTGTGTTTGTTTTTCTACAGGCTAGCCTTGGTTCTGTTGTGGTAAATACAACACTATGTTTGTTTTTCTACTGGCTAGCCTTGGTTCTGTTGTGATAAATACAACACTATGTTTGTTTTTCTACAGGCTAGCCTTGGTTCTGTTGTGGTAAATACAACACTATGTTTGTTTTTCTACTGGCTAGCCTTGGTTCTGTTCTGATAAATACAACACTATGTTTGTTTTTCTACTGGCTAGCCTTGGTTCTGTTGTGATAAATACAACACTATGTTTGTTTTTCTACTGGCTAGCCTTGGTTCTGTTGTGATAAATACAACACTATGTTTGTTTTTCTACTGGCTAGCCTTGGTTCTGTCCTGATAAATACAACACTATGTTTGTTTTTCTACTGGCTAGCCTTGGTTCTGTCCTGATAAATACAACACTATGTTTGTTTTTCTACTGGCTAGCCTTGGTTCTGTTCTGATAAATACAACACTATGTTTGTTTTTCTACAGGCTAGCCTTGGTTCTGTTCTGATAAATACAACACTGAAATTCGCTGACCCCACGCCTCACTGTCTCCTTATTGTGTGTTTGTACTGGGTTAGTGTGTGTGTGTGTGTGCTCTCGGCCTTCGCCTCTGCCGAGTCCGTATGGGAGTTGCCAGCGAGACAGACAAGACAGTAACTAATGTTGTATATCACGAAATTGGGGAGGAACTAACTGACCTTGGATCAGTCTATGGAGGTCTGTTTATTCCAAACCTGACAGGCTGATTACACTGCGAGCATTGCAAAATACATTAAGAAATCTATATTATTCAAGTATTGCAGCCACACTGCTCGTGCGCGCCAACGAGTGTCTGCGTTGCCAAGGGCTAAAATAGAAGTCACTTCTATTTGTGACGCAGATTACGCTGCAAGTCCTGCCTCTCCCATCTCCTCATTGGTTTATAGAAGCAGGTACACACGTGCCATCTCCTCATTGGTTTATAGAAGCAGGTACCCACGTGCCATCTCCTCATTGGTTTATAGGAGCAGGTGCCATCTCCTCATTGGTTTATAGGAGCAGGTGCCATCTCCTCATTGGTTATACCCACGTAGGTGACTGAAAGACCAACGGAGACACAAGCTAATTTATGAAAATTGCCATTTGCAATCTAAAGTCCAGAGGAGAAAAAGCTTGGAAGGAGGAGATATATATATATGGTACATATATAGTACATATACTAGTATACAGCTTGTATATATATATATATTATATATATATATATATATTATATATTATATATTATATATATATATATATATTATATACAGCTTGGAAGGAGGAGAGATGACTAGAAACAATTTGGTTGACCATTTTACGTGTGGATTAATTTGGTGGAGTAGAGGACCTTGTGCATTTCTGGTAAAATAACAACTCAATGTTTATATCCCAGGACAAATTAGCTAGCAACAGCTAGCTAGTTAAATAGGACAAATTAGCTAGCAACAGCTAGCATATTAGTTAAATAGGACAAATTAGCTAGCAACAGCTAGCTAGTTAAATAGGACAAATTAGCTAGCAACAGCTAGCTAGTTAAATAGGACAAATTAGCTAGCAACAGCTAGCTAGTTAAATAGCTAGACATATTAGCTAGCAAGTGCAAGCTAGCTAGCTAAATTTCTAAAATGTTAAATGCTTTTCGACCTGTCCCCAAATTAATGTAATTGTTTCAGAGTTTGTTTTGATATTTTAACCTGCGTGTCGTGATCGCGTTTGGGTAAAATACATGGTGCGTACGATGGTGCATGGCCGGTTTGGGTTCCGTGTAACTAACTGACCTTGGATCAGTCTACGGAGGCCTGTCTAGTCCAAACCTAACTAACTGACCCCAGCATCGACCTTAGCAGAGACACTAGCTAACTGACCTTGGATCAGTCTATGGAGGCCTGTTTAGTCCAAACCTAACTAACTGACCCCAGCATCGACCTTAGCAGAGACACTAGCTAACTGACCTTGGATCAGTCTATGGAGGCCTGTATAGCAAACTGATGTCCTACATTCTGGTCTTTTCCTGCTGATCTGAGTTCATTTTTAGCCGCAATACATTCAGCTACAGAGATGGAAGAGGGGAGGGGAGAGAGAGAAAGAAACATGGACAATGGCCTGGTTTAGTCAGAGGGAGGGAGGGAGCAGGAGAGACGGAGAGAGATAGAGGGAGGGAGAGGGAGGGAAGGAAGGAGATAGGGAGAGGGGTTAGAGTGAAAAGGGAAGAGAAGAGAGAGGAGGAGAGAATAGGAAAGACAGAAAATGGGAAGGGATAGAGAGTAACGGGGAGGAGAGAGAACGACAGCAAAGATCTAGAGAGAAAAGGAGATAGGAGAAGGGGTCATGTTTCCTATTCACATAGTAACACACACTTCCTGCTCAGAGACAAATGGAGCAACTGAAAAAATTAACAACACACACACACACACACACACACACACACACACACACACACACACACACACACACACACACACACACACACACACACACACACACACACAGACACAGACAGACACCACATTAGACAGAATATACCACCCTCCCTCTCAAACCAACCCCTGTGGCGCCCTACAAAGCCAGGGAGAGAAGGAAAGAGAGGAAAGAGGAGGATGGAAAAGAGAGGAGAGTTTAAATGGAAAGAAACTCTTTGTTTATAGTAGAGAGTTCAGATGGAAAGAAACTCTTCGTTTATAGTAGAGAGTTCAGATGGAAAGAAACTCTTTGTTTATAGTAGAGAGTCCAGATGGAAGGAAACTCTTCGTTTATAGTAGAGAGTTCAGATGGAAAGAAACTCTTCGTTTATAGTAGAGTTCAGATGGAAGGAAACTCTTCGTTTATAGTAGAGAGTTCAGATGGAAAGAAACTCTTCGTTTATAGTAGAGTCCAGATGGAAAGAAACTCTTCGTTTATAGTAGAGAGTTCAGATGGAAAGAAACTCTTCGTTTATAGTAGAGAGTTCAGATGGAAAGAAACCCTTCGTTTATAGTAGAGAGTTCAAATGGAAAGAAACTCTTCGTTTATAGTAGAGAGTTCAGATGGAATGAAACTCTTCGTTTATAGTAGTTCAGATGGAAGGAAAGTTTATAGTAGAGACAGATGGAAAGAAACTCTTCGTTTATAGTAGAGAGTTCAGATGGAAAGAAACCCTTCGTTTATAGTAGAAGTTCAAATGGAAAGAAACTCTTCGTTTATAGTAGAGAGTTCAGATGGAAAGAAACTCTTCGTTTATAGTAGAGAGGAGAAGAGAACACAGGACTTCTTCGTTTATAGTAGAGAGGAGAAGAGAACACAGGACTTCTTCGTTTATAGTAGAGAGGAGAAGAGAACACAGGACTTCTTGTCCTTCCAGACCACTGAGTGTGTTTTTGTTTGTACAAACAATAGTTGCACTGAAACCTCCTCATGTAACCCCTGTACACACACACACACCCCGGGCAACCCAAACCGTGATGACATTGAATCAACATGGAAAACTGATTAGATGTGAAGAAGTCAGGGAGTCTTTATTCACCCAACTGGCAACCTAAATACAACGACACGGTGACATTCTGTTGTTGATTTCATCCAATGACACGGTGACATTCTGTTGTTGATTTCAGCCAATGACACGGTGACATATACTAGTACTGTATATATATATATTATATATTATTATATACATGGTACATATACTAGTACTGTATATATTAAAACTAGAGGTTATATGACTAGTACTGTAGAGGGACAGAACAACAAACACAAAACCAGTGGTATATATGTGTACTGTATATATTTATATCTATATATTGTTATATACATGTGTATATATGTAGTACTGTATATATATATCTATATAAATGATTATTTACATGATATTATATACTAGTACTGTAAATCAAAACTAGAGGTTGAAGTGATGTCTGCCCAGAGGACAGTTTGACAAACACAAAACCAGTGGCTGTGTGTGTGTGTGTGGTGTGTGTGATGTGTGTTGAGACTGTCCTATGACTTTGGTTAGTGAGCTGATATTTCCTCGAGGGTCGTTTGATTGGACCTAAAGCTGTTGACTCTGATATTTAATTATGATGGGAGGGAGATCTCTGGACACTCTCAGATGTTAGTGATGTGGCTGTTAGACTGTTGACTCTGGACACTCTCAGATGTTAGTGATGTGGCTGTTAGACTGTTGACTCTGGACACTCTCAGATGTTAGTGATGTGGCTGTTAGACTGTTGACTCTGGACACTCTCAGATGTTAGTGATGTGGCTGTTGGACTGTTGACTCTGAACTCAAAGGAAGACGTCGACTCACTGCGCACACACTGAAATTACTACCCAGCATGCACGCACACACACACACACACGCGCACACGCACACGCACACACTACTACCCAGCATGGAGTAGAGTCTATACACACACTGATAACACATACACACACTGATAACACATTCAACCTACATACAAACACACCCAGTATTCATCATTGTCCCTAGTAGTGGGTCGGTTGGTTCCTATGTCAGACTGTTTTATCTGACATGACACTAAAATCACACACCAGGATCAATAGTTTTTCCCCCACAGTGTTGATTCTATGTCAGAAGTTTCTATCACTTCAGAAGGGCCTAGTGGTACCCAGCATGGAGAGCGTTGGCCTAGTGGTTACACATTGGCCTAGTGGTTATATTTTTGGCCTAGTGGTTGGGTTGGCCTAGTGGTTCAGAGCGTTTTATCTAGCGGTTAGAGCGTTGGACTAGCGGTTCCCCACAGCGTTGGCCTAGCGGTTAGAAGCGTTGGCCTGGCGGTTCAGGCGTTGGCCTAGTGGTTAGAGGAGCGTTGGCCTAGTGGTTAGAGCGTTGGCCTAGTGGTTAGAGCGTTGGCCTAGTGGTTAGAGCGTTGGCCTAGTGGTTAGGAGTGTTGACCAGTGGTTAGAGCGTTGGCCTAGTGGTTTAGAGCGTTGGACTAGTGGTTAGAGCGTTGGACTAGTGGTTAGAGCGTTGGATAGTGGTTAGAGCGTTGGACTAGTGGTTAGAGCGTTGGCCTAGTGGTTAGAGCGTGGCTAGTGGTTAGAGTGTTGGACTAGTGGTTAGAGCGTTGGACTAGTGGTTAGAGCGTTGGACCAGTGGTTAGAGCGTTGGACTAGTGGTTAGAGCGTTGGCATAGTGGTTAGAGCGTTGGACTAGTGGTTAGAGCGTTGGCCTAGTGGTTAGAGCGTTGGCATAGTGGTTAGAGCGTTGGCCTAGTGGTTAGAGCGTTGGACTAGTGGTTAGGGCGTTGGCCTAGTGGTTAGAGCGTTGGACTAGTGGTTAGAGCGTTGGCCTAGTGGTTAGAGCGTTGGACTAGTGGTTAGAGCGTTGGACTAGTGGTTAGAGCGTTGGCCTAGTGGTTAGAGCGTTGGCTAGTGGTTAGAGCGTTGGACTAGTGGTTAGAGCGTTGGCCTAGTGGTTAGAGCGTTGGCCTAGTGGTTAGAGCGTTTGGCCTAGTGGTTAGAGCGTTGGCCTAGTGGTTAGAGCGTTGGCCTAGTGGTTAGAGAGTTGGCCTAGTAGGGTTAGAGAGCGTTGCCTTCTAGTGGTTAGAGTGTTGGACTAGTGGTTAGAGCGTTGGCCTAGTGGTTAGAGCGTTGGCATAGTGGTATAGGCGTTGGCTTAGGGTGGTGTAGGGCGTTGGACTAGGGTTAGGGTGGTTAGGGCAGGGGTGGTGTAGGCGGGCATAGTGGTTGGGCGTTGGCCGGGTGGTGTAGGGCAGCGTTGGTGGTTAGGGCGTTGGCCAGGGTGGTTAGTAGCGTTGGCCTAGTGGTTAGGGCAGGGTGGTGTAGGGCGGGGGTGGTTAGGGCATATATTGGGTGGTATAGGGCAGGGTGGTATAGGGCAGGGTGGTGTAGGGCAGGGGTGGTGTAGGGCAGGGTGGTATAGGGCAGGGTGGTGTAGGGCCCGGGTGGTGTAGGGCAGGGTGGTGTAGGGCAGGGGTGGTATAGGGGCAGGGGGTGGGTAGGGGCAGGGTGGTGTAGGGCAGGGTGGTGTAGGGGCAGGTGGTATAGGGCCGGGTGGTGTAGGGCAGGGTGGTGTAGGGCAGGGTGGTGTAGGGCCGGATGTTGTAGGGCAGGGTGGTGTAGGGCAGGGTGGTGTAGGGCCGGGTGGTGTAGGGCCGGGTGGTGTAGGGCAGGGGTGGTGTAGGGGGGTGGTGTAGGGCGGGGTGGTGTAGGGCAGAGTGGTGTAGGGCAGGGTGGTATAGGCAGGGTGGTATAGGCAGGGGTGGTGTAGGGAAATCACTAAACGCATCGGCTTCAGGAAACACTCACTCAATTCATGCTCCACTTTTAAATAATAAAACAAGCATGAAATTCATTTTTTTAATTTTAATTTTAAATGAGACAATTCCCCCTGTCGTTTTAACATAAACCTCTATTCAGTTACACATTTCATTTCCCCCTCGTTTAACATAAACTCCCATTCAGTTACACATTTCATTTCCCCCCTTCGTTTTAACATAAACCTCATTCAGTTACATTTCTAAGTTGCTACATTTCCCCCTGTCGCTTTAACATAAACCTCATTAAGTTACACATTTCATTTCCCCGTCGTTTTAACATAAACCTCATTAAGTTACATTTCATTTCCCCCTGTCGTTTAACATAAACCTCATTCAGTTACACATTTCATTTCCCCCTGTCGTTTAACATAAACCTCATTCAGTTACATTTGTTTCCCTGTCATTTAACATAAATTTCCCCCTTTCCCGTTTTAACATAAACCTCATTCAGTTACACATTTCATTTCCCCCTGTCGTTTTAACATAAACCTCATTCAGTTACACATTTCATTTCCCCCTGTCGTTTTAACATAAACCTCATTCAGTTACAGCATTTCATTTCCCCCTGTCGTTTTAACATAAACCTCATTCAGTTACACATTTCATTTCCCCTGTCGCTTTAACATAAACTCCATCTGTTACACATTTAATTTCCCCTGTCGCTTAACATAAACCTCATTCAGTTACACATTTCATTTCCCCTGTCGTTTTAACATAAACCTCATTCAGTTACACATTTCATTTCCCCTGTCGTTTTAACATAAACCTCATTCAGTTACACATTTCATTTCCCCTGTCGTTTTAACATAAACCTCATTCAGTTACACATTTCATTTGGGGGCGTACTTCATACGCTACATGTTACATGTCAACCAGACACAAACAAATACAGGTGTCTTTTCAATTAGACTCTATCGTTCTTCAGTGGGAAATCGCACTGCATTATGGGACAGTACTTCTCTTTGAAGCCCGGCAGCATTTGCTGACTCGGTCAAAGTGTCTTTCGGATTCTAATGAACCCTTAACCCCTACCCTCTCCATCACTACCCCTCCCTCAGTCTAATTAACCCTCTCCATCACTACCCCTTCCTCAGTCTAATTAACCCTCTCCATCACTACCCCTCCCTCAGTCTAATTAACCCTCTCCATCACTACCCCTCCCTCAGTCTAATTAACCCTCTCCATCACTACCCCTCCCTCAGTCTAATTAACCCTCTCCATCACTTCCCCTCCCTCAGTCTAATTAACCCTCTCCATCACTACCCCTCCCTCAGTCTAATTAACCCTCTCCATCACTACCCCTCCCTCAGTCTAATTAACCCTCTCCATCACTACTCCTCCCTCAGTCTAATTAACCCTCTCCATCACTACCCCTCCCTCAGTCTAATTAACCCTCTCCATCTCACTACTCCTTCCTCAGTCTAATTAACCCTCTCCATCACTACTCCTCCCTCAGTCTAATTAACCCTCTCCATCTCACTACTCCTTCTCAGTCTAATTAACCCTCTCCATCTCACTACTCCTTCCTCAGTCTAATTAACCTCTCCATCTCACTACTCCTTCTCAGTCTAATTAACCCTCTCCATCTACTACTCCTTCTCAGTCTAATTAACCCTCTCCATCTCACTACTCCTTCTCAGTCTAATTAACCCTCTCCATCACTACTCCTTCTCAGTCTAATTAACCCTCTCCATCACTTCCCCTCCCTCAGCTTGGGGACACTTGTGCCATATGTTAGGAAGGGAACATGTGAACGTGCAAATGGAGGGGCAGGGGGATGGGTGATTTGGGACTCCGCCTTAGAGGACTTCATCAGTGTGCACTTGTTCTGATTCTCTACTCTATAAGTGTACATTCGTTCACTACCCATCATGCATTTCAAAGTATAGGATTGTTGGTTTTAGCCCTGAATGCTGATTGGCTGACAGCCGTGGTATATCAGACCTCATGACTGGAGGGAGTATCCACCAATACAATCCATCCCCTTTAGATCCCTGAAGGGGCGGAGTCCAACCGGGAGAAGGGGAGGGAATCACAATGTAGCCACTCTCCTTGCTCACTCTCTCACTCCCTCTTCTCTCTCTCTCTCTCTCTCTCTCACTCTCTCTCTCTCTCTCTCACTCTCTCTCTCTCTCTCACTTCTCTCTCTCTCTCTCTCTCTCTCTCACTCTCTCTCTCTCTCTCTCACTCTCTCTCACTCTCTCTCTTCTCTCTCTCTCTCTCTCTTCACTCTCTCCTCACTCTCTCTTCTCTCTCCTCTCATCTCTCTCCTCACTCTCTTCACTCCTCTCACTCTCTCTTCTCTCCACCCTCACTCTCTTCTCTCACTCTCTCCTCACTCTCTCTCAACATACCAAGTCAGGAAAACATTGACATCCGTGGTTTGAAATATCAAAACAGTATCTTTATTTATTTTCCTGGGAGATGATCAACAGTTATGTCCCAATGGGACTCTAACTACAGTCACTAGTCAACGTACAGAGGAGAAACAATCATCACAAATAAAACTGTGTTCGTCCATCAGGACGTGTGTCAGTAACAGTCTACTATAACCTCGTCAGTGTGTGAGGTGTCTGTAGCGTTCAGAATGTCCTCCAGTAGAGAGAGGGGTGAGTTCTGGACATGGTCACTACTCTGTGATAACACACTCTGCCTCTCCTCTAGACCCAACGACCACAGCACCTCACACACCCTCGCACTACCCTCACACACACTCTTCCCCGTCGACCTATCGCAGGCTTCGGAACCAGCCCCGTCTGTCCTATCAGAATCTCTGTTCTTGTTCGGCCTATCACAACCTACTTCCCTGGACTCTTTAACCCAATCAGATCCTCTCTTCTCCTGTAACTTCCTCGTGACCTCCCGCTCCCAAACCTGACCCCTCAGATCAAAAGTCACCTTGGCAACTGTTGTGTCGTCAGTTGTCATGGCACCTTTCCCTAGCGACCGGGACGGACACACCGCGTCTCGTAGTCGTAGCAACAGACTACAGGCTTTTAAAGCTACAGGTCTGTCGCAATCAAACAGGCCATTGAATAACGCTGTTATAACACCGAGCTCCACCAACCGAGACAGACCACACACTACAGATGTAGTTGGGTGTGTGTGTGTGAGGGGGGTGTGTGTGTCAGTTGGGGTGTGTGTTAGAAGGGGTGAGGGCTGGCTTGGCGTCACAGCGTAGGGATGTGTGAGGTCAGTGTGTGTTAGTAGGTTTGTCCCTCCAGAGCCACCGTAAGGGGGAGGAGTTGACCCCAGCTCTGACTCCTGGTGACCTGGTAGTGTTTCCTCCATCAGGAGCTCAACCAGCTCCAGGGTGTGAACTTTGACCTCCCAGTCCAGATCAGTGCTGCCCAGCGATAGGACAGAACACAGCGAGGAGGAGGAGGAGGAGAGATGATGGGTGTGTCTTTAGCCAGCTGATGAAGTACTGGACCACAGCACGTCTGGGGAAGCCCTCTGAATCCTGAGACAGGATGTCTAGTAACTGACCCAGGGTCTGTTCCTGGAGAGAACACACACAGTAACACCAGTTAACTGACCCAGGGTCTGCTCCTGGAGAGAACACACACAGTAACACCAGTTAACTGACCCAGGGTCTGCTCCTAGAGAGAACACACACAGTAACACCAGTTAACTGACCCAGGATCTGCTCCTAGAGAGAACACACACAGTAACACCAGTTAACTGACCCAGGATCTGCTCCTAGAGAGAACACACACAGTAACACCAGTTAACTGACCCAGGATCTGCTCCTAGAGAGAACACACACAGAGTAACACCAGTTAACTGACCCAGGGTCTGCTCCTAGAGAGAACACACACAGTAACACCAGTTAACTGACCCAGGATCTGCTCCTAGAGAGAACACACACAGTAACACCAGTTAACTGACCCAGGATCTGCTCCTAGAGAGAACACACACAGAGTAACACCAGTTAACTGACCCAGGGTCTGCTCCTAGAGAGAACACACACAGTAACACCAGTTAACTGACCCAGGATCTGCTCCTAGAGAGAACACACACAGTAACACCAGTTAACTGACCCAGGATCTGCTCCTAGAGAGAACACACACAGTAACACCAGTTAACTGACCCAGGATCTGCTCCTAGAGAGAACACACACCTGTATAACAGTAACACCAGTTAACTGACCCAGGGTCTGCTCCTAGAGAGAACACACACAGTAACACCAGTTAACTGACCCAGGATCTGCTCCTAGAGAGAACACACACAGTAACACCAGTTAACTGACCCAGGATCTGCTCCTAGAGAGAACACACACAGTAACACCAGTTAACTGACCCAGGGTCTGCTCCTAGAGAGAACACACACAGTAACACCAGTTAACTGACCCAGGGTCTGCTCCTAGAGAGAACACACACAGTAACACCAGTTAACTGACCCAGGATCTGCTCCTAGAGAGAACACACACAGTAACAACAGTTAACTGTATACTGTGTACTGAAGGCTCAGTACACAGTATACAGTGGGGCAAAGAAGTATTTAGTCAGCCACCAATTGTGCAAGTTCTCCCACTTAAAAAGATGAGAGGCCTGTAATTTTCATCATAGGTACACTTCAACTATGACAGACAAAATGAGAAAAGAATTCCAGAAAATCACATAGTAGGATTTTTTATGAATTTATTTGCAAATTGTGGTGGAAAATAAGTAACACAAAGACTACAGCTGCTATTCATTTCCTTTTACTGTTTGCGATTCACTAATGATTCTTTTTGATTGGATTCACCGCGATTGAACCGGATTCCAACTACTAAAATGGCGAATCGAATCATTTGATTCGTCAAAATGTATTGTTTTAAAATATTAGAGTTTTATGAATTAAACAAAACTTCATAAAATATATTTTTTTAAACAAAACAAAAAGATATATATATACAAATATTCATAAAAAAAAACATGTGTATATAATATTTTAAAACAATATATATATATATATATATAAATGTGAGGCAGGGCATGTGTTATACAGTAAATGAAATGTGTAGGTCAGAGTCTCACCTGTGTCTGGTTCCCTGGCTCCCCTGCTGGTCACTGAGCGGTAGTGTCCTGGCCAGGGCAGAGATGGCACTAGCCCTCACGTAGCTCTCCTGATCACACAGCGCCTCCAGCAGGATAGGAGTGACGGTGCAGCTTAACGCCTCACACAGCTGGCCGAGGAACTCCAGAGTGGAGTCTCGAACCTCCCAACGCACGTCACACACACGCTTCTTTAGCACGGGCAGGAGGTCTGTTAGCGACACACACACACACACACACACACACACACACACACACACACACACACACACACACACACACACACACACACACACACACACACACACACACACACACACACACACACAGATATATTGATGTTGACTCCTGAACCTTCAGTGACCAGATATATTGACTCCCTGTACCTTCAGTGACCAGATATATTGACTCCCTGTACCTTCAGTGACCAGATATATTGACTCCCTGTACCTTCAGTGACCAGATATATTGACTCCCTGAACCTTCAGTGACCAGATATATTGACTCCCTGTACCTTCAGTGACCAGATATATTGACTCCCTGTACCTTCAGTGACCAGATATATTGATGCTCCCTGAACCTTCAGTGACCAGATATATTGACTCCCTGAACCTTCAGTGACCAGATATATTGACTCCCTGAACCTTCAGTGACCAGATATATTGACTCCCTGAACCTTCAGTGACCAGATATATTGATGTTGACTCCTGAACCTTCAGTGACCAGATATATTGATGTTGACTCCCTGAACCTTCAGTGACCAGATATATTGACTCCCTGAACCTTCAGTGACCAGATATATTGACTCCCTGTACCTCCAGTGACCAGATATATTGACTCCATGTACCTTCAGTGACCAGATATATTGATGTTGACTCCCTGAACCTTCAGTGACCAGATATATTGACTCCCTGTACCTTCAGTGACCAGATATATTGACTCCCTGAACCTTCAGTGACCAGATATATTGACTCCCTGTACCTCCAGTGACCAGATATATTGACTCCATGTACCTTCAGTGACCAGATATATTGATGTTGACTCCCTGAACCTTCAGTGACCAGATATATTGACTCCCTGTACCTTCAGTGACCAGATATATTGACTCCCTGAACCTTCAGTGACCAGATATATTGACTCCCTGTACCTTCAGTGACCAGATATATTGACTCCCTGAACCTTCAGTGACCAGATATATTGACTCCCTGTACCTTCAGTGACCAGATATATTGATGTTGACTCCTGAACCTTCAGTGACCAGATATATTGACTCCCTGAACCTTCAGTGACCAGATATATTGACTCCCTGAACCTTCAGTGACCAGATATATTGACTCCCTGAACCTTCAGTGACCAGATATATTGACTCCCTGAACCTTCAGTGACCAGATATATTGACTCCTGAACCTTCAGTGACCAGATATATTGACTCCTGAACCTTCAGTGACCAGATATATTGACTCCCTGTACCTTCAGTGACCAGATATATTGACTCCCTGAACCTTCAGTGACCAGATATATTGACTCCCTGTACCTTCAGTGACCAGATATATTGATGTTGACTCCTCTGTACCTTCAGTGACCAGATAT